>NW_009192568.1:0-42679 GCF_000690835.1 Fulmarus glacialis
ACCCAAACTATTCTATGATTCTATAATGCTTGTTATCCTTTATTTGGTCCCAGATCAAAACCTCATTGAGCTTTGTGCTGTGCAAAAGTAAAATGGTGCATCAGATTGGTGTTTCAGCAGATGTCTGCTGAGCTCTCAAGCCACACAGTTTTGTCTGGTACGCAACCTAACACAGAATTTTTGGAAAGTTTCAGAACCATAAGCCAGATGGCTTTTTATCTTACAAGACTAATGGAATGGTACCTTTTCGGACACAAAAACTGCACGGACATTTTTGCACAGGTTGCATCCATTTAACCTGTCACAGGAGAAGGAGCTGTTGCCTTCAGAAAAGCTGCCCTGTATTCTGATTTATGTGAAGGGATGCCTGAAGCAGCAGCATCTCGTAAGTGACCATTTTTCTCTTCATTCACACCAAAAATGCAGTCAGACAGGGAAAACTTATCACCAAAAAAGCTTTTATATCACCTTGTCTAACAGAGTGCCTCCTGTGTAATGTTGCTGGTTAGCAGGGCAGTTGACAATTACTGCCATAGAAGCAATGCTGGTCCACTGCCTTCCCCACCGGAGTAATAGCAAGTAAAACCAAACTGATTAAGCATTCAGAGGTGTGAAGCCCAATAAATGGTGGCCAGCTCCTATGTGATTCAGTGTTTTATAGCTCATTTAACTAGTTTCAGTTTCGGCTGTATAATTTCTGCTCATGTGAGTTCCTTAGCAATTTGAAAGCTTACTCAAAAGCAATGTAATTAATTCTGGAATTAGCCATGTGGACAACTTTTTCAGAGATGCAGTGGACCACTTGAAGATGTTACACCAAGACTGGATGCCTTTCTGACTTATATGTTGCAGCTCAGTCAGAAGTTAAGGACTTGAAGATAAAATTACAAAATCAATTTATGGTCTGTGTTACACTAGTTCTATCTAGCCTTAATATATGTCATTCTCTAAAATTGTCAGACATGTTTAATTTCTTTTCTCCTCAGCTTTCATTATGCCCCAGCCTTTTAATTTTTGTTTTAGTGTGTCATAGATAAAAGTCACTAGCAGTTCTTTCCTCGGATCAGATATCTTCCACAGAGCTTTTTATGCATAAAGAGCAGAACTTTTTCTACAGTTCTCTCTCCCTTCATTAGAGACTTCACCTTCACCTTCCTCTAAGGGGTGGCAGAGCTCTCTGTCGCATCCTGGCACGGCCTTCCAGAAAGGGTTTGAAAAAACGGTCCTCTCTTGTGCACAGGGACACTTCATTCACTGAGACGTGATGAAAGCCACAGCATCTCTCACTGGAAGCCTGTAAGGCCGTGAGGTCAGCCCTCTTGTGCGCAGAAGTCCTCCTCCACTCTCCACGCCAAAACCACTTCTTTACACAGAGACACCTCTGTCACTTCTTCCGAAGAACCCACCACTGATTGTGTTGGAAATTGATGATCTGGGAAAGCTTTTTTTCCACAGACGTCACGCGCTGCTTTAGTGCTGAGAGGACAGACTGACAAGGAAGGGCCTGGCCACCGTAGCAGGGGCTCATGAGTCATCGTCTCCTGAAAGTCACACTAGGACTGGGTCATAAGCATCTATTGCTCTCTCCCTGTCTTATCACGGAGGGTAATGAGCTGCCCTTTAGGGTCCTTGATTTTAAGGCATCTTTATCAAGTTTGCAAAACAAAGCAGGTCTCTATGTCTGCAGTAGAAGCTGTACGCAAACCACTGCCACACACCGCTCTTACATTGCCTTTGCTGCATTTCTGCAACAGTTTCCCATTTTAGAAGAAAGACTAAATCTGGTGACTATCAGAGAGCCTTTGTGAGGCAGCCATACAGAGACTTTAAGGCATGACAGGACAACAGTTACAGAACTCATTAAAGCTAAAAATGACCTGAGTTTTATTTTGCAGCCCCTATGACTCTAACAACTCTGGGGAGATCAACTCATATGCAGCAATGTTTGCCATGAAAACAGTGCAATTCTGTGAAGCGAAGGGCATGCTCGCAGAATTCAGCAGTGTGTGTGGGGACCAGGCCTACACACCATTTTACCCCTGCAAGCTTGGGGAAATGGTAAAGTTCCCAGATCAGCTTGGTAGGGTTGTTTTTTTTGTTGTTTTGCTTGTAGTATAGAACTATTAAATACAACAACCAAACAAAGGATCATGAGACTTTCTGTAGCTCATGGAGAGTACAAAACATGCCTTACAATTTTTTTTTTATCATCCAAATGCATAAAATAAAAGAAATTTGCAAAATTTACTATCCTACTAACATACCCTTTGCTTTTTCTGTTTACTTATTGAACACCATCAGTGCACTCGGCACTGTATAAATACATAAATTAATATCACCTCTCCCCTAAAGACTTTATGGTCTAGCACCACTATGTCTTAAAAGTTGTCACTTCTATGAGGGCACATGTTTGTTTGTCTCTTAATTTCCTCACTTTTTAATTTAAATTCTCAACCATAATACTATACATTCTGCTAGCACCTTTTAATTTCTTGGTGGTAGAGGAAAACAAATGTGTTCTGCATAAATAGATACACACATACAAATCTTTAAGTGCATGTACATGCATCTATGTATACGTGCTCTTGCTAATAAACTCACAGATACATAAACAGCAAGAGTTGCACAATTAAAAAATCAGTTTTGATACATAATATTTAATCTTGATTGAAGTAACATTTGAGTAAACTAATCTTGGTTTGAGTCAACCAGACTTACATATATACTCATTTATTGTATACAATTAACATGGAATAAAGTTCCTCTTAATGAAAATTTTAAAAGAGATGATCTGCTCTTTTGTGGGAAAAAATACAATTTTTCTTACCCATATGCCTTATCATTTTGCCATCTATCCTCATGCCCTCAAGGTAACACAGATTTTTTTTTTTTTTTTTTTAAGTGCAAGGGTCTGAGGCCATCAGCTATAAAAGAGACTTCAAAACACATACAGAGATCAAAGAATATTACCAGACTTATTTTTTCCATCTGGCTGCAGAAGAGTAGGCATTAGACAATGTCTGTAAAGCTAAGTCAGCAACTACTGTGTCTTTTACAAGAAATCCCACGTTGCTGGCCTAACTAGTATGAGAAAAGCAAGAATTATGGCTGTATTTTTCTGTTATCTCATAACACATAATTTTTTCTCTTTGTTTGCTACAGAAACTTTAAGTCCATCGGGAAGTAAATGAAAGAAAAACAGATCCATAAACATATAATAGTGAAGGGGTTTTGTTGTTAAGAATGCAAAGTAAGTTCCTATGAGATATCTCCAAACTTGCACTCAGGCAAACAAAAAATCAGCCTTCCTAAGCAACCTAGACATCTGAGACATCGTAACTGGCTAAAGTCTACATGAAAAAACATCTCTTAAGGGCTGCTATTTGAGCTGGAGGTGGCTAACTTATCCTTCATACCATGGCATCCCAGGAGAGTTTATGCATTTGCAGTCACTTAAAAAAAAAAAAAAAAAAGTCAAAATAGCCATATGGCTAAGGACCAGAAGAGCAGGGCACTCCCACCCCAGCTGAGGTAGGGCATCTGAGTGATGCTGATTAGGCTACCAAGTCAAGTTCCTTCCTGTACCTTCTCCTACAGCCACAAATAGCTTCTATGCAATATGCAATACAAAATTACTTCTTTAAAAGCAAACAGTACCAGCAGACTCTGAATTCCAACACATTATTTAGTAAAGAGAGCACAACTTTCACAAAAGCATCACATCTCAATATCCTGTATTAGCTCTGGTACTAAATCTTCATTTCAGCAAAAAAACCTGAGTACATCTCAAGAGCTTTCAGGACCCTTATGCCAGCTTGTATTACAATATGGCATCTCAGTCTTTTCCTGTTTTGACTCCAAATAAGTAGTCATAGCATGCCTTCTCATAATGATTATTTAGGATTTTTATGTGTGAGTGTATGACTAATAGATCTACACAGTTCTATGTGAACTGATATTTTGGCATAGCCAGTGTTTTATGTTAGTATAAATGAGAAGCTGTATGAGACCACCGCAAGAATGCCTCCCAGATCATGTTGATAGTAAAATTTTATAAGATAATGGTGGTGGTTTTAACATCAAACTTATGGATTAAACATGTCGCAAACACATTTAATGTAAGCAAGTCATTTATCATTATCTGTTCTAACAAACTGGTAAACTTTATCCTATTAATTCAGGCAAATGCAGGAGTGTTTACTGAGCGGTGGAGAATTATAGGGTTATGTTCAGACAAAAATAAACACAAAAAACCTAAAATGAATATTGTTTAATGTAGAAATATGCCATCCTACTCAGCTCTCAAAATAAACTGCTAAACTATGGTCGGCCTTCTGTTTTTCGAAAAATGATTTTTAGGCTAATCTGTCAAGCCTAATTTGCATTTTTATATTTACTTTTTCTCACCCACTTGAAATATAATTTAAAAATAAAAGAAAGCATTCAGAGAAGATCTGACATTTTATGATTGCAAGTTGAAAGACAAAGCTTGTTGCATTTTTTCTTCTTTATTTTTTATGCTTTTAAAATTTCTCCCCTTTTTGCTAATTGCTCTTTACTGAAATCTTATTTTCCTTTCCACCTAGCTCTGACTTCTTCGTTCTCTGTCTCAGTGAACTACTCTCTTTTTTTCCAGTATATCCTCTGCTTATCCTTCCTCACCTCCTTCTTCTGCATCTCTGGTTAACCAACCCCTACTCTGCGCTGAGGTACCACATGGAAGAGCTGCGAAGGAAAGGTATTTGGGCCGAGAACTGTGCCAACACGAGTGAATAACAGATGATGAGAAACCAAGGTGAGGGTGGCGTTATCTCAGCAGCTGATTTTTAGTAGATGACATGAGATACACCTTGTATGCTGACCCTGTTGTACATTTTAGTTCAAAAAGCTAGATACTGGAGCCAGCCTACCAAGTATATAAAAACCCATGAAATTTATCCCAGAAAATGGAGATATTCCTGGCATTCATTCTGTTCATTTAAGAAAAGAAATTGCTTTCTACACATGCTTGCATGAATGGCATGATGCTGGAACACAAAATCAGCTAATCTTTCTTGGGGTGGGTGGCACCAGAAGCATGGGGAACTATTTTGGCAGATGGGCAGAGAAGAGGAACTATGACAAAATGTGTAAAAGCAGGTATAAGAGTCTGGATGCACTTTTTCTGCAACTGCCAACTCTATTCCAACCTAAATTGCAATGCAGTGAAGGCATTACACTATCTTTATCCAAGCGGGTGAGGGCATTTCCTCTGCAGTGCTTCCATACTGATCAGAACAAGAATGAAGGTCAGCGTCTCACAGCCTAATAGAAAAAATCCCAGTTGAAGGATGACTTTAACAGGCAATTGCATTGGTGTTAATGAATGGATTTTTTTAAAAAAAACATTTTTTCTTTTTCCATTTTAGCTGGGAAAACTTAATGTTGAATTTTGTTATTAGGAGACTAAGTAACTTGTAATCATTTTAGCAATTATATGGCTTGTGTCCCAAATGGTGCAAATAATTCACTGACTGTAGCAGAACTATAGCAAACTGTGAGCATCTGGCCTTCTCTGCTTTGATCAACATTTTCAAAGCCTATTTGAGAAAGATGGGTGCTCATTCCTACTAAGAGAACAATGGCAACTGGGTTTCCGTGTGTCCAGAGAGAAGGCAGTAATACAATTTTCAGCAGTCAATGGAAGTTAGCGGTCTGTCTTTTATCTGTGCCTTTGAAAATCTCCCCAGTGAGATTCTTTGGGTGAATTAGAGCTATGGGGTAATCTCCTAAATTGGAACAGAATCAATAAGCTAAATGAAAACATTTACCTTAAACTCTAATTTAAACCCTGAGCTGATGGAATTGAAAATGTCATATCCTTAATAGATGTATGGAAATAAAAAAGTCTCACCACTAGCTGATGTGTCATAAAGAGCATGGGGCTAAAATTACCATCTAAAATCTCGTGCCAACTATACGTTCAAGTGAAATATACCTTTTTGTATGGGTTGGGATATAGAGATACTCAGAACATAGGCCACTGTGCCTGGCTTTTGTGTATATGTCAAACTAAAAAATACTTTCTTAGCTGTTTCAGGGCAGCATTTCACTTTAAGTTTCATGTTGTACTACCGTACACAGACGTTTTAATGGAAATCAGCCCAATGACAAAAGTATGTGTTTTTAATGAGTTCCACACTTTCTAATCTAGAAAATCACCAGTATAATATATTGATGTTTAGAATGATATCATAATAACTAAGATAACAGGATAATAAACATTGCTAAGTACATGAGCTACTTGAAATTAATAAAATCAATACTTTTCTCATAGTATTTAGTAACTGTTTCCAATATAAGCTCTGACTCAATTAATGCACAGAAGCTTTTGTCATCTGTTAGATGAAATTTCTTATATGCCACCGTAAGGCTTGCTTAAGATTTGGGTTCATGTTATCACTTTTATCTATGATACAGAGAAGCATTATTTTGGGAAATCACTGAAAATACACATGTGAAATAACCAGGAAATAACTGGAAACATCCAAGTGCCTGCTTTAAAGATTATCAAATCACATTTCGCAGACATTTAATCCTGACCATTTTCCTTTGAAAAAAAAAGAAACGCCCATAAAATGCAAATGCACCTTTCATTTATTGGTAGTAGTTTGCTATGGGAATAAAAAGTTGTACATTTAAGTGAAAGATGTAGTTTTAACAAAAACGGTGTGGCTGTAATAATCAAATTCTCCTTACTAAGACCAGGATGAAACATGGCTAAATTACGCTTTGGAAAAGATGAATTTTTGAGAGGCAGGGTTATATAGTAACATGATTTGCCAGCAGGCTTTTTTTTTTTTTTTTTTTTTTTTAAACAGATAAGATAGATATATTATGTATAACACAAAAATAAGTAATAATCACCAAAGTAAAATGAAAAAAACTCAACTTTAGTAAGGCAAGATGAGAAGTGATTATCACACTTTCTCATAAGATGGGAATGATGAGTATCACCTTTTGGAGTTATCAGTATAAATCCCTGTATATGAAAATGAATGCAACCAGAATGCTGTAAAATGGTTGCAGTGCCTGCAGGTGTTGCTTCCCACAGAAAACCTAGTTTTTCTCTAATTAGTAAGTCTAGTTTCTTCTTCTTCTTCTCTTCTTTTTTTTTTTTCTTTTTTTCCCGATTGATTGATTTTCCATGTTAGCTAAGTTAACACATTTGCTTCTCACTTACATGTGGACCTGTTGTCTGATACATTTCACAGATTTCTGCTCTGTTGACAGTTATTCTAGGTGCATTCAGAGCTATTTTAAAGATGAAAGCTGTTAACATGACTTTCTCAGACATGCTCGTTAAGACAATAGTTTCAAATTTATGAGATTCTGTAAAAAACCTCCATTTTTAAAAAATTCAAAAGCACTCTCTTTTTTGTATTTTAATCAGATCTTAAAAATATTAGCAGTCACAGAAATACTGTTATCTTACTAGGTAAAAGACTAAGTTTTAAAGTATAAAAATTACATTACTATTAAGGATTAGCATAAAATTGAAGTATATATGCATATTTTGTACTATAACATGGAAGGTTTTCGAAAGGAGTAAAAATTAACCTCTAAAACTTACTGGTTTTGCTTATAGTGCATTTGCACTGCAGAGTTCATATGGAAACTGTAGTCTGTAAAAATGAAGCCTGTAGAAGTATGCAGTATGACAGCCTGCCTGTGCCTTGCAAAGAAAGTACTACAGTCTTCTCAAACTTGACGTTAGCAAAAATAAGACCGAGAGGGCCACAAAAGAGGTGAGTAAGTGCAAAGTATGAGTGGCAGTCCTTGGGACGGGTATGCACCCACGCAGGCTCCAGGCTGACACGGTAGCAGCAGGCGGTCTGATGGAAGTTCATAGTGGAAAAAGCCAGAATATGCTTTTTTCTGAGGCCCTGGTGTACAGGAACACCTTTAACATTCACATTGGTTTTGGAGTGAGCCTCTGACTCTAAAAGTGTTTCTTCTCCCATCATCTTCCAAGATCTACCATCAGCTTTTGCTATGCAGCGGGATTTTATTAATTAATTTAAGTTAAAAAAAAAAAAAAAAAATCAATCAAAGAGAAGCCACAGACAACTCTGATGTAAACAAACTTCACAGAAATCAAAAGCATTTGGTTCACAAACCTCAGGGCAGATTTCGATCCCACATAAATCCCAATGACATCTGGAAATGGGGAAAGAGGGGAGAGAGAACCCTGTAAGAACAGCACAGAGCTCTTCCCTTTGCTCACCGTTGCTTTCATTCCCTCATCTTCCTTCTCATTTTCTCCTCCTCCTCCTCTCCATCCCCTACACTTCTTCACAAAACACACATGTAACTGGTCAGCTTGGACAAGTCACATGGCACAACTTCACTTATGACAATTCAGTTTATTTAAATAATTTATTCATTTACATAAAGTTTATTGGTTTATCGGACTACACATTTAGAGAATCTTTTTACAGAAAGTGTCAGCCTCAGTTGCATTAAACCTGTTCTCTTCATGCTAACTTTCTAGGGATTCTTTAATAATTTCTTCTCTTCCTCTCCTAATGTGATCAATGCAATACAATTCTCTCTTTGGAGCAGTTCAAGGCTTTTTCATGGCTATAGATCCCCCTACATATATATGCAATATATATTAGGGTATGTATTTACTATTTATTTATAGTAAGTAAATAGATGGAGAATAAAATGAAGCAAATACCTAACATCTTGTTTTGTAAGGTGATAGCTTCTCCTCTAACTAGCTGTTAAACTTTGTAGCAGGCATTGTCAGGCCACCTGTGGATCCATTACCATTTATCTGTAATTTAGCCTATTAACCTTAACACTACATGACATAATTCTCTGCTTACAACATATGTTGGCAGTTTCACTCTGTGAGGTCCATTTACTGACTCTAAAGTGTTAGCACACAGCAAAACTGTGCAGTGTATACACAGAAATCCCTAGAGTAACTTTATATTTGTAATCCGCGTTGCTGCTTGATTTGTTTTGAATTAGATATATTTTAAATTCATGATTCTGAGATGTATGCAATTGCTTCATACATTACCATGCTTATTGTGCTCATTATGTAATGCAATGTAGACCAGAAATTAGGAACTGTAACTTGCTATGTCACAGTTTAGAAAATGGTATAAAAGAAAAAGAGGGGAAAAAATATCAAAAAAACAAACAAAACACCCGAAAGAAGAAGTGGGAAGAAGGTACTCAATTTTTCTTGAAATCAGCAGGAGTTAGAAACAAAGGACAACTTACTCAGTACTTAACAGAGTAATGAAACAGTCTATTAAATTTGCAGCTACAGGGAAATGTCTGAACTTTATTTCATGACTAACTCAAGCTCATCATATTGGCTTTTTAAAGTTAACCCCAAAGAAAGTCTGGAAAGCAATCAGTTTTGAAAACAGTTTTTTAGAACACCTTTTTATGTTTTGTTTAATAAAATTAAGACTGTAGATGTCACTGTATCAACTGCTGTTAAAGCAAATACTAGTAATCATAAATGGCACGAATATAGCCAGAATAGTTTTAAACAACTGAATTTTAACATGAAGAAAAACCAATTTTCATTGGTATTGGATTTAAATAATCAACTAAATTAAGAACATTTGGACCCAAAGTATGTAGCCAGCTGAAATGAAGGCTACAACAAGTGACTGTAGACATTATGAAGATCACTACTCATACTTAACATGAAACATTTTTTCACACTACAATGCTGAGATGTGAAAGGCTTAGGGCATACCTTCTAAATCCTTTGCTATCAAATACAGACTTGACTCTGTTAGTTCAAATTCCAAAGGTTAGGAGTCACCAGATCTATAAATATTCTTTTGATATATGGGAACATTTTTTTCTAGTGCAACACAGAACAATTGATTAATTAGTATTTGCCACAGTATTGATTTAGACCTCTGGATAAAATTTGTTCTGGGATAGAAGCATGTGCTTTTGAACTTGAACCACCATACGTTGATGAATAAATATTTGGCCTGGAATTAACTTGTGAAGTACTGCATCAGCATTTTATAATTGTAGCACATATTTCATTTTTATTGGCAAACCACAACTCGTTAGAATAAATGTCTAATTTATACATAGCCAAATGGTACGATTTGTCAAATAGGAATATATGCACTTGGAAATAGTCAACCTCTTCCAGTAATTTCAGAATTTTTCACCGTTCTTGAAAGGGAGAGGTAATGGTTTTTAAATTTTCTAGAGTGCATATGAATAGCTTCAGGAGCCAAATCTTTTATTCTGTGTTTCTGTGCCAGCAGATGGTTCCTTCAAAACCACCCTCCCAGTTTTTACTCTTGAAATAGTACTTCATGCCAGATTTCTGGTGCTGGCAGGAGAACATCCAGATTTTCTTTTATTCTTCTTTGAATGTTAAGAATTTCTCCAACTCCTCATAAAAAAAAAGCACGAAAACATGCTATTCCTTCAAGCACAGGGAAGGGAACTGTAGAGAAGAAAATCATAAGGCAGAATTTGAAAAGTAAAAAGGTAAGAAGGATTAATGAAGAATGAAGAAAAGTTGTAATATTACAAATCAAAATGAAAATGAAAAAGGAAAAGGAAAGAAAAAATCAGTAGGAAAAGATTTATTTTTGGTCAGATTTTTGTCAGGCACTTTCCTGGGAGCTGCGATAAACTATTCCAAATAGTCTTTGGAAAAAAAGGATAGGAAATGTGAGGTCTGAGAGCCAAGAAGCTTAAAATATAGTATCACAATGACTTTCTAAACGGAGTTCCTCGCATGAAAAAGTGATCTCCACTCCAGTGAGATCAGTTGCAGTGTGCTTGCCATTCCTGTCTGAACATCTCTTTTTAATTTACAAAATGGTTAAAAAACATTAAAGCTAAATTCACATGATCTTTTTTCTCTTCAGGATTGGAATACCTGAAAATTCATCTGCTCAAAACCTCCTTATTTTTGTGCATTTAATTTGCCTGTAATCCATAAGGTAAAATATATTGTTTAGTACTCTTTTTATAGGAATTCTTTTAAATAAAATTCTACACCAGACATTCTACACCAGAACTTGTTTCTTAGTCTATATGGCTATAATTATAATAGTCTATAATTAAACACAATATAAAATTGAAGTAATTTACAATAGTCTACCTAATGCTTGTAGCTTCGTTTACCAAGAAACTTTTAAAAGCAGTATTTTTTACTCAAAACTATAACACAATTGCTTTGTCACGGGTCTTGACAAATAAGGAAGAATGCATAGGTATATAAGCTTTACTCACTAGACAGGAGCAAGACTACATTAAATTTATTACAGCCTTTAAAGTATCTCTGTTGTATGTTGTACAAAATGACAGTCCAAAAGTTTGAACCTAAGTCTAGTAAAGTTTTTCATCACTGAAACTATGACCTCACTCTACATTTTGTTCTGAAAAATGTGCATATAGTTTGCTTGCTCATTTGTTCTTTAAAAAAATTGAATGTGATACACTGAATTTATTTTTATTCCAGATTTTGCAATATCAGCTTAACTATGAAATAGGATAATTACCAGTAAGGAATTATAAAATTTGCAAAGCTTGACCATTTCCTTTTTTACTAGTGTAAAAGTATTAGGTTCTTATACTCACTATGTCTTGAACAAGATATGTTATTGCAGCTAACACTAATACCAGAGTATGCTCTGCAATGCTTCTTTATAGTTTTAATTTTATTAGAATACCATATATGCTGAAAAATATCACTTTGGACTAATTCTGTTCATTTTTGCTCCAGCCACACAGTGGAGGTTGGGTCATCTACCTCCTTCTGGAGAATGGGAACACAGCAGCAAGTCTTCAATTAGCCATGGGGGCTGCTCCTAGCCCCATAAACACAAAAATAAAACCAGATGTCAGAGATCTGCAGAGGAGATTTGAGGATATCTTATGGCTCTCAGGCACATAATAAAACTCCAATGAAATTTTTAGATCAGGTAGTAGGATTTAAATATCACAAAATGCTCACATGGAGTATTTTAAGTTGTTTCTACCTCATACAATGTCAAAAACAATTCAACCATCTTAAAAATGAATACTATTCCAAGTTTTTTTTTCCTCACACTCTCTCCCTCTTTCTCTTTAAATTAAGGAAATTGGAGACTTATAAAGTCAAAATAAAACTTGAACTTCAAAGAGAATGATACAAAATAAGATACATCACACTTCCAACACTATGGAAACAGACTGAAGTTATTTTTCTGTTGAATGAAATTCTGTTTACCTTCAACTAATCTTCTCTTGCTTAAAAAATATTAGACAAACATTTTGAAAGCAGAGGTCCTGCAATCAAAATGGTGCAAAGCTATGAAGGCCCCCACACATGAACTAATTCTGTAGCTTACAGTCACAAAAATATCCTTACAGGATACTACGCCCTTAGAGGTAATTTAGCCATGTGGAGGTCAATGGAAATTTTTCCATTGGCTAGTATAGAATTTAGACAAAGACTTTGAGAAACAGAAGTGTCAGTGTCTCAAAAAGACCTTTAAATGAGATGACTGGGGAAAGAAGCAAAACACTGCTCTGCTCAGAAATGATAAATTCCAGAAAATATGCACGCAATAAAAATCCCAGCTAATGTTGAAGTGTTAATATCAAAATATGATATAATGCTATCAAAATCGTAAAATATAATATTTCTTCCCTCAAGGAAAAAACCATAAATTTGCTTTGACAAACTTAAACAATGTACAAAAATGAGAATGTAATTTATTTAAAAGTTTTAGATTGTTCCAGTTTTCTTTTAATAAAGACTGCTGGAGGTTAATATAATCTCTACTCATTTTAGAAAGATCCGATAAAGAATCTCAAGCACTTAAAACTTGTGTGATGAAATTTATAACATAATGTTTAATAATTTAGTACTTAAATTAATTCATTTTCTGTATTCTATAAGAATCATAGACAGCTGCAAAATTATAGAAAGGATTACAGTAGATTACTAAATGTGCTGAAGTAGTTTTGCTTACTTTAAATAGGACAGTCCTATAATGCTTTTTTCTCGTTAGTGTGCATGCTGAGGAAATAAGATGCCGTTTTTTTAATATAATTGTTAGACATATTTCACTAGATTATCCTTCTGAAATTCTCTGTATGTTCCATCTACAATTAAAGACAACTTAATATTGAAGTAATTTACAATAATGCATCTAATGTCTTTAGCTTTGTTTACCAAGAAAGTTTTAAAAGCAATATTATTTACTCAAACTTCAATCTGATTTACTATTTTTTCTAAGCTATTTTTTCTAGCAGAAATCTCATCCATGGATCTTGTCACTGATATCCTCCTCCTCCAACTAATTTAATAAAGGAGAATGTGTTACAGTCCTCATTGTTCCTAAAGCAAATGCTAATTCTGATTTAGTGAGGTTTACAATGAACAATATACTAACAAAACACATTCCTATTACATTTTATTAAATATTGCCTTTGAAGTTTAAGTTCTGTTTCATTAAGAATTCTGAAATTTAACCCTTATACATGATGCTATTAAGACATGAGACTTAAGTGGACTAATTCTCACAGCAAAGCTAGCAGATACATAAATAAAAATGCCCCTTACTGATATTTTTAGCATATGTTTTGTAGCAAATAATTAAAAATATTTCTCCAGAAACAAGATGGAGGATAAGCACATACATCTGCTCACAGATAGTCCTCAGTGGAATTATAAGTGGAAACTTCAGGTGAATTGATACAATCGATCCTGAAAAAAATCTCAGACTTCACAAAGTACCTACTGTATAACTGACTTAATGTCCAAAAAATGAAATAAATTCTTGGAAATATCCTATAGATATAATTATTTTACAGAAGAAAATTTCTGTTTTCAATATAATTTACAGAGTGCAGAAGATAAAATGGTGAAGATGACAGTAAAGTGATAAAAGTGTAGTTGATAAAAGAGAGATGATCTCTCTCAAATTACCACATACCATAAATTTGGTCAAGACAAATGAGGTTTTGAATTGACACATCATAGAAGTCAGGAATGTCAAAACTGTACTTTCTAAGAGTTCGTTATAAAATGTAACTAGCACTGAAATTAATCTTTGTGCTCTCCAGAAATTACATTACAACATATAGCTCAGGGATATAGTGAACTAGTTAATATCTGTCCATAGAAAGCAGAAGTGCCTTTTTCAAGTCGTTAGTCAGCCTTGGACAAGAAAAAGCCCAAGAACTGTATTTATGAAGATGGGTTACTACAGGGAAGCTTATCAGTTTATTTCCCATGACCTTCATCCATCTCTTCTGCCTGATGCCTAAACTGAAAGTGAATCAGACCATAGATGTCACAATTTACAGTCCAGTGTTTCAGTCTAAAAGTGTACTGCCAGCAGTTCAGTAGCTGCTTAACATGAGGCTTATTCAGCTTCATGAAGACAGAAAGATGAGGGTAGCAACTGTTTTGCCATATGATTGTTGTGTCTTTTGTTTCTAAGCCAACAAGGGGGAAACTCTATGGGTCACTTTAGTTAGTCAGTGTCAGTCAGTCACTTCCATCAGCCAAATTCAGGTCTGAGCTCAGGTTGTCCTACCAACCCCGTGCTCACATGCACACTTGGGCCATGGATCAGGAACCACTGGAGGAGGAATGACACTTCCTTAACACCTTTGAGGGTTCTCCTTCCCCCAGACTAGGTACATCAAGCCTGGGAAGAGATCAGCACCAGATATCCCACACTTAAACAGTCATTAAAAAGTCACTTGCCCAGGCTTTGGGCCAAAGCAAACAAGTGACTGTATAGACCGAAAGCTTATGCCTGGCTTCTGAGTCTGCACTTAGCCATGCTGCACCAAAAACTCTTGACCTTTAAAATATTTCTGTGCCATGGACATCCTTCCTCTCACTCTTCCCTCCATCCATCTCTACAGAAAGGGTATAAACTCCTAGTAATTAAGAATCCGGGTCTTTGCCAGTGAGTTATTCAGTTCCAGCCACATGACACACCATGCAATTCTGAAAGGTCCTGATGTGATAAATAGAAATAAACTGAAAATTCTTCTAATGACCGCATCCACATCTTTGTAAGTTGTGAATATATTATGCCATGGCAAAGAGAAACCCAAACTCAACATTATATTCATGCAAAGAGGAAAAAAAAAAAGCAATTGTAAGCCCACAAAACTATAATATATGCACCAGAGAGCTACTGCCCGTAAGTATAATCTACTAGGAATACAGTTCTTAAGTCCATCCTTCTGGGCATGTGGGAAAAAGAAGTCATTACTGCAGTGGGAAGGGACAATATTCTTCTTTAAGGTCAGAGGGGCAACTCCTATTTGCTGGCAAATAGACTCCTTAAAGCATGATGTGATCAAAGGGACAATCCAGAACAAAGCCAAGGCACAATTGCCTGGTTTACTCAGGTCAGATACACGGAAGTGAATTTGATATTAAAAGAATACAGTATTAGGCAGCACAAGACCTCCAAATTTTGTGCATGTAAAATATCTTGCTATGAATATTGAAATATTATTGTTATTGCGATGTGTGCTACTAGAAGGGTAAAATATGATTATGAAGATGAGCCTGCCCATGCACAGAGTCTTGTGCACATCGCACATGATGCATTAAAAATGGAATTCTGCAACAGTTGACAGGACAGGGAAATGAGGGGAGGGGAGGAGAGGGGAAGGGAAGGGAAGGGAGAGGAATGGGGACAGGAAAAAAAGAAAAGAGAAGGAATCAAGGAAATGTAGACCCCCAGGCACACAGCAACAATTTATTCAACCTGCCTGTTAGCTGTCAGGGTACTTCAAGCTCACTAGAATATGTTCCAGAACTGATAAAAAAAAAAAAAGCGTCACACAGAGGTGGAGGAAAAATAGAAATGCGTGTTGAAATTTGTGGTCAGAATCCATAATCCCTATTCAGCAATACCTAGTAAATTAAAAAAGAACAAGCAGAAGTAAGTACTTTTTACCTGACCTTCAGCTAGGATTTTGTTACTATTGTTGGGATTGTTTGAGAGACTGGTAGAGGTCCACCTTTGTTTAACATTTGCATCTCATCTCCTCTATGACTGTCTGCACGTGTGTGATGGGGTGCATCAAGTTTTGCCTAATGACTTTTCCAATTTAAAGTTCAGTTAATTTTGTGTAAACTGGTAGTGTTTATAAAAGTCATTAAACAAATACTCTTTTTCTTTGCTTTATGAATTCCTTGCATTCACAAATAATTTTTAGGTATTTAGTGTCCAAATTTCAGCTGTGTCTTCAAATATTTACTATTTTTGCTTAGTATTGTTTCTGTGCCTTGGATGAATACGTAAAGGGAAACTGGAAAAAAAGTCAGGAGTGCCACACAAATCCACACTTTTGGCACAAATCTTCAAAGCAATGTATGTTTGTGCAAACATACATGAAATTTTTATTTTTTGAAACAATTTTTGGGAGGGGCGTGGAATTATCTAGAGGAGCTCTAGAAAGAATTCAGCACTGAAAACAAAACTGTTACTTATCTATAACTGCATGCTTGTCATTTAGTAATAGACACTTAAAAATCTACAGTGTCTTTTTTTTAGTTAGCTTACTTTCATTCCCCAGTTTATCATCCAAATATCTGCCCACAGCTAGTGTTTCCTAAAGGTGTTTCTCTGTATTGTAAGCCAAAAAATTTATAGCATAAGGAATTGTTCGTGGTTTCTTCTTTTCCCCTTGCAGCAGATGCCATTCATTTCTTTGGGGTGAGCTTGATTCTTACTGGGTTTGCAAGGTAATACAGGGAATGGATTGATGACTAGTGTAAAGTAAATGAGTTGAGAAAAGTAATACTTTAGGAAAAACAGAAATGGAGTTGAGGTTTGAACATTGTGGTGGAGAAAAAAGCGTTTGTGGTTAATGAAGAAAATAATTGGAAAGGGTAAGTTTTACAGCCTGCCTTGGCTGTTCCTATTAGAAGATCCAATCTCCCCTATCCACAGGATGACAACTTAAAAGAGATCTTAGAGGCTGACAAAGCCCTCAGTGTTACACCATAATGCTATTCCCACAAAGAATCTACGAGGACACAGGAGTGAAAAACTGGAGTCCTTCTGTTCCTCTGACAGAGAGCAAGAAAATTAGAAAGACAAAAGATACAGTATCACACACATAAATAACCCACACGCATAAAGTTAAGGGACAGTGTTTAACACGACACTCTTGCAAATGCCCTTGGGAACGCTAGGTGCTGGTAATGGTGAGTTTGAACAGATCTGGTAAGTTGTGGCTGAAGCATCTAAAATAGGATTTTCAGAGGCACCCAATGTAGATTTAACTAATCTTGCCAAAAGCAGCAGGGATTTTTAATGCTGCCTTCAACAGAAAACAGAGTTGCATCATGGTTTCCTTTTGAATACAGCTCTACCAATAATTTGTCTCTGGCTGAAACTGAGAAGCTTTTCTGCAATATAAAATTTGCCACACAAATACTCACGGCTTTGGTACCTGAGCATTTGATTGCTATAAATCCCATGTTAGGTGGGATGTGTCATGCTGAAATCAAGGTAAACTTAAACCACTGCAGCATTCTGGGACCTTCTGGTTATAAGGGATTTCACACCTGGGGGATGTTACATCAGCACTCTGGGCAGATTTACATGGTGCCAAAGAATAAACTGGTAGAATTCAACATGTTGGTTTTAATGCAGGAAGCTCCAAACGGTTTAAGAATATGCTTAAATGAGAATGTGCCTTCCTCTGTGTGATAGATACCTGCAGCTACTTCATCATGAACAGAAGCGGTCTGTTGGTTTGCATTCACTGAGTAGAATTCCACATCAGAAACGAAAAATGCATGGTGCAGCCCCTTGGTCATGCCCTTCTCTCTTTACTTTCCAAGGATACGGGAGAAGAGGCAGCTGACATTCAGAAAGAGCAGAGCCATTATTTGGTTTCAGCATGATTATTGTTTTCTTCTATGCTATTTATTTTGCACTTGTAATTGTGGACTCCAAGTTATGTTGGTCGTCCAGAATTTGGGATAAACATTCTCCTCGTTGCTTCCACCATTACTACATTGAAATGATTCTACAAACACAGAACGACTGAAGTTAAAGCACATCATAGAAGATTTCTTCAATTGTTCAAGAACAATTCCCTGTACTTTTCTTTTTTTGGATCACATTTAGTTATATAATTAAAAGATAAATCTCTCTCACTTGTACTAAATTCTCAGAGGCTAAAAGCATGTCACTGAGTTGGATTTGATTTCTCACCTTACTGTACGCATTAACATATGATCAGAAAAGACTTTTATTTTAAAGTGTTGTACCTTGCAGTGAAGTACCTTTAGCAGAATAAATATGTCTTGAAGTTCTACCCCTAGGTTTAACAATAATGCCGATGAATCAGGTAATGTGCAACATTTTACATCAATCTTTTTTATTCTTCCAGGAGTTAATTGTAGATTAGATGACCTAGGTGCTTCGCCTTTTCTTTTGTAATCATTATGAGACTAGTCTGTCAAAAAAATTAAGGTAAAATTTCAAAGATGAAAAGGAAAGCGCACCTGCCAAAATGTCTCACTAATTAGAAATAATTTTAAAAGGAGGTTATTAAATACAATTTGTTCTGCATTTCATGTCAATGAAATATACTAGAACATTTCAAGCCCTTTCTCACCATTTTTTCTAATCACAACTTCCTACGTTGTCACAGTTGGGAATCCCAATGCATTATTTTTGCAAGTGCATACATCTACATGAAAAAGCGACTATTCAATTTATACCATCACTGCTACGCCCTATCATTGTTCCCACCACTGAAGAAAATGTTCTGTCAACATGATGATAGATGGCCTGGAGTCAGAACAGTGCAATTAGCCTTTCTTAAGCTTATTCTCATGTAAGTGGGATAATAGAATTTGATTTTTCTTTTCAGGGACCTTCAAGTTTTCAAAATTACTTTACAGTATGCAGAAGCTAAGCACTTTCTACATATCTTATGAAACAATTGTGCAATTTTTGTATTAAACATTTGCTTGTCATTCAAAAGAAACATAACTCTCATTATAATCAGTCCACAAAAATATAACACTAAATAACAAGACCTCCCAAATAACAAGATTTTAAACCACAGTTCAGATCTTGTGTTCTAATTTGTTTTCTGTTTTCCTGATTATTACTTTAAAATGCATTCTCTTGAAGTTTTTAAACATTTCTCCGGAAGCTTACTCTCTAGAGATGAGTTGAAAACTCGCTTTTTAAATGAAGAAGAAAAAAAAAAAGGTTTAAAATTCTGATGTTGTTAGTATGAGCTAGGAGCTGAGGGGAATTTCAAGACTTGAAACAAGAGTGCAAGAGGTGGAAGTGTTGATTAACATACACAGATCTTTTCCCGGACGCAACAAAGAAGAACAAGCGCAGCTAAGTCCACTTGTGACAACTCCTGTTTAAAAAGGCTAAGTGACTTTTCAAAGTCACACAGGGATGACTTTGCCTTCTGATTTTTGTTCCCTTGCTCCATTAGATCTCCACAGTGCTCCACACACATACTGACAGGAAGATGTGCGTGAGCTAGTTGTGACTGACAGTTTGCTGTACTGTCATCACTACACAAGAGATAGTAAAAGAAAAAAGGAACTACAGACTGCAAAGGAGGTTGCAGAAAAACCTTGAAATATTACTTCCCAACATTATAAATACCTCATGAGGTCAGTCAAAGGTATACTTTTATCTCTTAGGAAACATCTTCTGGTTGCATATTTAACTTTCTATCTTTCGTCCTAGTGGGAAGCGAAAATAAATAATAGAGTACCTCCCAGCATAACAGAAGACCTCCTTGCAAATCTTTGCTTATATGGAAAGGTGCATGGTTTTGTTTGGAGGTTTTTGTTTTTAAACCTTGAGTAATCCCACTGATATTACATTTCACAAGATCATATTTCATAGAATAAAAGGGTATCTAGTAACTTCTCCAAATGAATTCTTAAATTGGCCTACATTGGTCAGAGCATTTCCTTTATGTTGGTTAGCCTGCCTCAGATTCAACAGAAAACAACGTGCTGTATTGCAGGAAAGATGTTATCTGCGATACATTATCCTATTCCTAGTGTTACCTACCTGTAAAAGAGCCAGGACGTCACAAAATAGCTGTAGAGGCTGCCACGGTGAGTAAGGGAGATCCTCATCATATAGGCACTCAGCAATGAGGCTGACTCCTCTACAGCCTCTGACATTTACACTTTCAAAAAAAACCTCTAGTGAAATAGAGCAGCCAGCCCAGAGGCAGAAACAGGTAATCTTCCTACAAGAACTGAGCAGGATATTGGAGCAAAACAATTTAGCATCTGGCTAAAGATCCAGCAACGCTAACTTGAGCATCACTCCAGACTTCTCTTGGAACAACAGTCCTGGCTGATTGAGCCATAAACGAGCACTTCCCGGAGACCAGGGTGGGCTACAGAGGTCTCTTCACTCCTTTGTAACGGCCTGGCTGAAGAAACTGAGCTCACCTGATAGGGCAAGGGGTACCAGGAGGAAGTACTGAGCGCATAAGGGGACTAACGGTGGGAATAAAGCAGAAGAGTGTTAAATGGATCCTTATGAAATTAATATCAAGCCTCATATCTTTACCCAATTAAATACATAAATTAAAATAAATAAATACAGAAAAAACATTTACTGTCAGGATGTACTGCTGGGATCCACCATTTGTATCTGGTGAATGAAAGCATTACAGAAATCACTGCTACAAACACATTTCTTTTAGGTTGGTTTTTTTTTTTGACTGAGTGACTGAGTAGGAATATGAACTAATTTCATATATCTTTGTGTACAGTAAAAATTAAGATTCATAGTTTAACTGAATTCTCCTTGCCTTACATAAATGGTAGTTTTTGTGTTCAGGATCTGAGATTTAGCTTATGACTTCTCTCCTAATTTTATGTTTCCTTTTCCTTGCATTGCTGAAATGAACAATTAAAGACCGATGATGGTCCATCTAAATGCATGTATAGAAAAATAAAAAATGCATTATTTGATTTTTCTCTCCTCAAAGAAGTAAAAATAAAAGCATGCTTTATATGCTCATCCTATGGTTTGAAAGCTGAGGCAGAGTTGAGAAAACTTCATGTATTGCAGCTTCCTACATAATTTAATTAATCCTTCACACCACTATGAGTAAAGTAATGCATAATCCAGTAGGACTTCATTTGTAATTTATCATCAATTATTGTCTCTCATTGTAGTGTTAAATAATACCACACTCATTTAATGTGTGAGATGAGTCCCATTGATTCCTTTGTCTTTGTAATTGAAAGGGACAGTCCCATCACTTCCATTAGAGGTTATTTGTTCTCTAACACATCAAACAAGATTTAAAGCTTAAATATTAAAAAAAAAAAAAAAATCCATTACAAAACACAAATAAACCCAAAGGTAAAATTTATAGGGTCAGTGAAATACTAGTATTAGGTTCAGCTACCCAAGCATCCTGGAGACAGATAGCATTTTAGCAGCTAGTACATGATTACCCTGTGAAAATTGCAATAAAAGAAATGACTGTAACTTAAAATCAATGTTAATATAGAGAAGTATGACAATACACATTGCAGGCCAGTGTACATTTCTGAAAAATGTACTTTCATAACTGCTGTATCAGTATCTATGCCAGTCAAACTCATGTCATGCTCTGATTTAGGTCCTAGAGAATGCTGGGACAGCAGAAGCATCAGTATGCAATCGTATTATTTTTGTCTTAGGAAGAGAACGTGCTTTTTAAGCAAGCAATCCAAGCCATAGATAAAAATCAGTCCTCCCTAATAAGTACTGGAATTGCCAAAGGAGCTTACAAATATGAAGGAACACACTTACTGGTCAGGGCAGTTAACTCTTTTTATGCTGGAATAGGCACGAAAGTGTAGTGTAATAATATCAGGACCTAGGCAAATGCTCAAGAGCCATAGTAGTTGCTCATATATTTGCAGTCTATTTCTTTTATATTCAAAGGTTTGGCCCATTACTATCCATTGTTTTTAGACTATTTTAGTTGTGTTCTTTAGCAACATGGTATGCTATCTTGACCAGGAATCATAAAGCAGAAAAAAAAAATAGCACTTAGCTATCTCAGAGAAACCAATCACCTGAGTATTCATTGAGTTCAGTATTATTATTCATGCATGAAAGAGCTATTTGTGACAAGCAGTTATGGATTAGAATTGATTCTTCATGTTAGGCTTTCAGAATGAACCTTTGCCTTTAACATGTTATATATTTCCCTGGTGTGAGAGTCCAGTTTCCTTCCTCCCTTTTACGGAGAGAAAGCAAGGCAGAACTGTATCTGTAACGTCACGCTACCTTGGACTCCACTCTGTACTGCGGCCCAAGCCCCCAGATTATCTTCACTCTTCACATGTTGGTTCACATTCTGGCTTTCATGGCAAGAAAATTGAGATACAGGGTAGGGACTGGCTGACACCGGAGCTCTGTTTTTATGGGGAGCAAGAGTTGAAACGGTTCAAGCCCAGTTATCTCAGGCAATACAGATATATTGCTTTCAATATGAAAAAGATGAGAAAAGAAAGTTAAAAACTATTAAGCAATTAGCATCTCACAATCAAGAAGTAAGCTGAAATTTCACAAATTTATCAGGAGGTTAGTGAAATGCACAAGTAAGATAGTATAGCTTAATATTTTGTAACACTTATTTCCTGCTTTCCATCTGAAAGTATGTTTCAGTTACTACACCAGGAATGTATCGCCTTAGCAAGGTCTCTGTAGTTAACTACAGTTCTTCCCCTTATGTAGTCTGCTCTGTCTTAAAATCCTTTCTTGAAAGATCAATATGTAGTTAACATTTGTATGACCTAAGGCTTAACTTGAAAACTTTGTACCTGAATACCATTTTCATCTTACTCATGTTTTATTTTCTCCATAAACATGTCACGCATGTGTTTCTGTAAGTAACTTCTGTCAGGAAGTTTCCTGGACTATTTAATGAATACAATACATATCTAAGAGTTAATTTCTCCTCTATGAAGCAACAACTCAGTTTCATTCACAGACTTGAGCAAAATTAGCCACCATTAATGAGCCTTGGCATACACAGTAATGCAACAAATACACATTTACTTCCATAGCTTTATCTGAAATAATAACGCTATCCTCTATTTCATATTCTAGGCTCTCTTACCAATACTTTAATAGAATATAAATAGAAGCACATCTCTAGAAGTAAAGGACTGACAGGAAGGAAGTATCACTGGCCGAAGATTTTTCCCAGCCCTTGAATTTTGGAGGAAAAAAGGGAAGCGACCTTTTCTCCTACACAGACATATACACAACAGTATCTCAGGTTTCCCCACCCTCTGTGAATACTGAATCAAGAGCTTTATAACACTATGGGAGGGTCAATGGTCTGAGGCTACTTGAGGAAGAATTTCAAATGGAGAAGCTGGTATGAAACCCGAGTGGTCCCTGGCACCAGCCTCCCACGTGATGGATTCCCCCCCTGCCCCGTCACAGCTCCAGCGTGATTCTGATGGAATGCCATCAGCTGCTTTAGCTGCCCCTCTGGGGCAGGGAGCAGAGAGGAAGTCTCAGGTAAAGGTCTTTAGGCTTTTACACAAAGCAACTGCCATAATTTCCATCTGGGAGATGATACGTTTAACAGAAAGCTCTCTCCAAAATTCAGCACGTAATTTATAAATCAAACCAAAGATCCAACAGTAACAAGAAAAGAAAGAGAAAGGCAGCAGAAGATGATGATTGAGGGCATTTAATGAAAGGAGCTAATAAATAACAGCAGGACAGGGGACAGGAACAAAAACAAGGTGAGGAGTGGGATAAGGAAGGGAAGAGCTGAATGGAAAGTACAGACAAATTAAAGAACTTCTTCAACCTCCTCTTTGTCATTTTCGATACCACAGAAGTGTTTACAATGTTTCTATCACACTTTTTCAGTGTGCACTTTGTGACTTCCTAATCTTTAAACATTTTTCATAATTACGGACATTCACATTTGACAATTGCACATTTATTCCCCATTTCAAGGCACTGTCTCTAATTTTGTGCCGCAACACTCTTGCGCCAGCTTGAATAATTATTTCAGTATTTATTTTTTGCTTTATTCAGAAGTGAGTCTTAAAAGAGCTCCGTAGAAATTTTGAGACACAAAACCGTTTTTATGGGATTTCCACTATTCTCAAAATAAACACATCCTGCTGTCTTGACTGGCTTAGAATGGTCTGTATATTCCCTTGATCAATAGATGTTTTGTTTTCCTGCTCAGTTTGCTACCTTCAAAAAACATATTGAGTCTATGCAAAAACTTCCTACACATCAAATGAAATTACGGATTTACGATATACTACATCTTTTTCACTAATTCCTTTTTTTGGACAATCTAGCTGGACAAGGTAGAATGAAGTAAACTATCTTGTACAAAGGTATTCTTAGTGTATGCTAGAATTAGATAGCTTGCTACTAATTCATATCTTACATTATTGAATAGTATTTTCCCTGTGTTCCTTGGGAACAGAAAAAAATGGAGAGTGATGGGTGTGTTGTAATTGGAATCTGAAGGAGGCTTTGTGTTTATGTTTGCTATTGTTCATTTTAATGTCCCAGTATGGTTTCTCTGTGATATCTGGTCGGCATTCTGAATTTCATTAAGTCTACTGGAATATACTATGAAATATGAAACCATATAAGCAAAAAAAAAAAAGAAAAAAAAAAAGGCTTAGCTTCTTTCTGTCCATTTCTTTCTATTCAGAAAGACAGAGTACATTAATGCCTCCTCAGTAGTAAGCTTTTATATATAAGCTCTACATTTTGTATGTATTGAGTATGTTTTACTGCTTTACAAGGACAACTTGTATATCACAAAAGGTGATTTCCAAGAAAAAATATTCAGCTGTGCCCATCCCAAATCTGTAAGGAAATCCCAGGGTATGGAATTTAAAGCACCACCCTAGCTAAAGCATGATGCTCCCTTGCATGTTTCATTCTGAAGGATCATAAGTCACTACCCATTTTGATCTTTTTTTTTCTTTGAAAAGGTAGTATATATTTCAAATTAAATAGGAATATAAAGGTCAAAATCACTAAACTCAACCATTTGCTCTCTGATATAATACAGACACATAATAATACTACCACAATAGCACAGAAAAGTTCTTGATAGACATAAGTAAAATTTCTATTTTGGTTACAGAATTTAGCCCTTTTTGTGGCCCTTTGAAAGCAGTTAACTTCCTGAATATTCTTTTAATTTGTCTCCAGATTCTTATGGTCCGAATAATAAGGAATACTTTTTTCCCCACTCTGCTGGTAATGACAGATGGCATGAACTTTTCCATGTGACTCAAAACAAGTAGATTATTTTTATATTACAGAATTCTGAAATATTTTTATATATTTTTATTTAAACATAATGGAATTAAATTGTGAAGCAAATTCTTTTTACAGATGGAAAATCAACTTACTTGGTTTACAAAATGTGAAAACACTGAAGTGGTTTTAAACTTATTTTTAACCAAATTACCGTATTTTTTTTTCTTTCATAAATGAAATGTATATTAAATTTTACAGCTGTATAAGTAATATTCAAAGTAAAGATTTTCACTTCTGGTCAAAGGACATAGTGGTTTCAAGCCAATCACAGACTTCATTAATATGCATTGACATACTTATGGCCATCAACTTCAATGGAGCTCCACTAATATATACCAGCTAATGATCTGTTCAAAATTTCTACAAATATTTTAAGTTTTATATGCTTTTTTTCAGCTTTGCAGAAAAGGACCTGGGGGTCCTGGTGGACACCAAGTTGAACATGAGCCAGCAACGTGCCTTGCTGCAAAGGCCAACAGCACCCTGGGCTGCATTAGGAGGAGTGTTGCCAGCAGGTGGAGGGAGGTGATCCTTCCCCTCTGCTCAGCACTGGTGAGACACATCTGGACACAGCTGTGTCCAGTTCTGAGCTCCCCAGTACAAGAGAGAGAGGGAGCTACTCCAGAGAGTCCAGCAAAGGGCCACTAAAATCATTAAGGGACCGGAGTGTCTCTCCCATAAGGCAAAGCTGAGAGAGCTGGGGTGGGGCTGTTCAGCCTAGAGAAGAGTAGGCTCAGGGGGGGATCTTGTCAATGTATGTAAGTATCTGAAGGGAGGGTACAAAGAGGACAGAGCCAGGCTCTTTTCAGTGGTGCCGAGCGACAGGATGAGAGGCAAAGGGCACAAACTGAAACACAGGAGGTGCTGTCTGAACATCAGAAAACACTGCTTTACTGTGAGGGTGACATAGCACTGGCACAGGTTGCCCAGAGAAGTTGTGGACTCTCCAGCCTTGGAGATATTCAAAAGCTGTCTGGACATGGTCCTGGGCAGCCTGCTTTAGGTGGCCCTGCTTGAGCAGGGGGGTTGGATGAGATGATCTCCAGAGGGCCCTGCCAATCTCAACCATTCTGTGATTATATTACAGAAATGTCTAGCCATCCTAGCCAAGATTGTACATACATGGTTAAGCAAGATGAACAAAAGGAACAGAACTATGAAGGGAAAAACTAACTTTGCTTGCTAGAATAGAAATGAGCACACCTGAGTCCCGGAGCAGTGCTCTACTGCCTGGAGCAGGGACTCTCAAGCTGTGGCATTCAGAGCTACATGTCTGCTACACCACTGCTCCTCCAGGTATGCCACAAAATCAGCTAGATCCATGAACAGAAGCTGTCATTGCTGATAGACTTGCCTTCATTGCTGCTGCTGAAGGCCTGAATTAGTCTAATGGAACAGGTACTCTTAATTTTTACATATATACAAACAGAATATGTAAAAAAGTGTTACTGACCTCCAGTATTTCTATGGCATTCAGAACTTCAAATTTCTCTGGCTCTTTAAACTGCTAAGTAGTATCTCAACTACAGAGCATGTTCTTTGTGGTAAATACCTTATACAATCCTAAGGTTTATCTTCTTTCAGTTAAGCTAGCCCTCAGAAGCTTAACATTTAAATCAGGTTTACTTCTCAACCAAACCAACACAGGCTGCACTTGGATATTCCAAATCAATGCATGACTAACGGGATTTTTCCTGCTGCAGACTGGCTAAATTCAAATATAATCTTCGCTACTGCTTCCTTTCTACTGATTACAGTCAAGGATGCAGCAACCTTTGCTGCTTGGGTGAACTTTTTCTGATATCTTAATGCAATTTACAGTACACCCTGGGATAATCCTTTGTTCAATATTGCTGAAGTGGCTTTTTCACTGACCAGAGGTTTTGAGGAAAGCTCAAGACACTATCAGTTAGCAATTGTTAATTAAAACTGTTTACTTTGAAACTCATTTTAGTACATATAGCTGAGCAAATGGTTTTAAATCTTTCATTCTGTGAATATTAATTTTTAAAATTTCTTAAAATATTTCATTTTATCCAGCCTAACCATTTAGTTAGATGCTTGTACCTTATTCAAAGGAAATTCAATCAAATACGTACGCACACTTATGTACACTCAAGCACTGTATTTGGTAATTTCAAAGGCAGTATCAATATCTGGTATCTCTATTTGATATCAGTGGAAACATCCTCCAGCTTTGTCATCAGATGAGAAACTTGTTCATAATGTGAGTGACAAATTCCGTAGCATGCTCCTCCCTTACAAAGCATCTCCCCCTTCTGATGGCTCTTTCTGTTCCCTGGCCAGTAGCTGAGGGAAGGCAGCTTCCCCTAAAACGCAGAGGTTGACTCACATATTTTCACTGCAACTAAAGTGCCTTTCCTCTACATCGTAGTTTAAGGCCAACATTTGCAGGAGGCTTCAGGTTTTACTGGCCGACTCTGTTAAGGGAACCACGATTGCTTAACAGTGGGTCAAAACTGCCAGAGACTCAGTTAACTATTACACTTTTCTCAGAACAGGCAAAGGCAGGTAACAATTCATACTTTTAACAGTTAATATGAATGTTGTGATTGTTCCCTTTTTGTGTGATAGCAATGCCAACAAAAGGCAAAAAAGTGTTACTGGTAGACCTTCTACTATTTAAAATGGTATTATATACCGTTTTGTCCCTCTTACATTGAGCCGGATTCCTTTGGGAGGCTGAATAATGACCATTGTCTCCTAACCCCTACAGGAGGCAGCTAAACTAAATTGATTAAATAATAGCCTACTCCCTTTTGAGCCTTGACCAAATAAAACGATCTTTTTCATCCTGACATACAGCGTATTTTGCATGTGTGCTCGCAGCTTTTCCCCCTGTGTTTGGGGACAATGCCTATTTATGAGAATCCTCTGGCAGCCCCCTTCCATCCTGGGCTGCACTAAGTATCCAAGCGTGGTAAGCTAGATCTACCCCTGCGTTGCTGCATAAGAGCAGCGCAAAGCAGCTGGAGGACATTCCTGGGATCATTCCTTATCATTTCCTCTAAAATTCTTCTTTGAATTCGACTTACCTATTTTCCCTACTGCCACAGCTCCCCTCACTACAGTATCTAAGCACCGTATCACTTTTTCAATGTACTTATGACACACTTGTGAGAAGGGAAGTATTTTTATTCTCCTTGCACTAACCCGGACTTGAGGTATGGAGAGTCTAATGGAGGAAACCCCACAGCTTGTAAGGAATTTCCCTGTACTTAGCCAATTCTGTAAACATTTCAATACATTAAGAACTGAAAAGGAAATAAAATTGTGTTGTATCTGTTTGCCTCTTCCAGAACAAATCATAAGAACACCTGAGAGAGAACACCAACCTGCTTTTGGAACAGGGACATTAGTTGCTATCAAACTGTATGTTTCTGCAGCATTAAGGTCAACAAGTAGAGGCTTCAAGTAGAGGAGGACTACATTCAAAAACTCAAAGCTCAACAAAAGTTATTGTAATCTGAAATGCTTCAACTAGCTAATTCTATAAGCATAGAAAAATCCTTGTTTGTCTTCTGGGAAAAAAAACCCAAACATTTTTGTAATGTAAGCGAATGGTTGGATGACATTTTGGAGTAAAAGCAATACAGTAAAATGGTCAGGAGAGTATTTACTGCATTTTCCAAAGTAACTTAGCACAAAGCCACGCTCTAACTTTTTATTTTCTGTTTTACAAGTGGGAGTTTCCTTCCCATTGTCTTGCAATGCAACTGAAGAAGGTCACATGTTCCCGGGTGGCCATCTTTGAAGGCAACTTCCATTCTTGTTCCTCCGAGCTCCTTTATATCAGCACACACCAATGTCAAATGTAATTGCTGAACATAAAAAATTTCCTAATCAATGAGAAGGCCTAAAATGAAATAAGTGGGTGGAACTAAACCATTAACTAAGCATTGTTCAGCATAGGAAGTGTTCCAGAAAATATGCTGCAAGACGAATTAACTTCAGATATTAGTAAGGAGAAAATCCGAGATCATGTCTGCCAAACTATAATTTAATCTGCTCCAAAGCAGAAAAATTAGATGGAACAGATATTTTCCATTACAGTGAAATGTTAAGCTAGTTGTAAGAGGCATCTGTTTCTCTTGCTATTGTGGACATTTCTGTACGCTAATTTGTAATTTTAAAGCAGATCAACCTAAGGTTATTACCTATCAAACAGCCAAAGCGTGCTCTTCTCAAGCACGTTTTACATCGAGGGAAAGAAAGAAACTGAAACTTCTTTTCATTTTAGCTCTTGCCCATTACTAAAATGGAGACAGCGGGACGGATTTTAGCAAGTAATGATACAATCAATCTACCCGTGGAAACAGGTACAGAGAGCTCAGCAGCTGTGATCAATGAACGAACATATCTGCACTGCAGTGACCTGATTGCAAATACAGAAATAATCCACAAAACCCCACTTCAACTAGAGACTTCACCCAGATGGTAGGCTTTGTGTTACCTGAAAGACAACCTAGTTCTGATAATCAGAACAGAAAGCCAGAATACATTAAACAAAGATCAGCTGTAAAACTCAATTTAGCCTGCAGTGAAGTATAAAATAAGAACTCCTGCTATGCTGTGAATATCCACCCAATCATTTTCACAGAAAGTACCTTGAAAGGTGTTACAGCCAAGATTCATATGAAGAACTGATATTTAGTCAAGCCAACAATAGATCAGTCTTTTGTTTAGTCACCAAAATTAAAGGTGAGTTAGATAAGTTGGGGAAGAATAGTTTCAATTTTTCACGTTATGTTTTTCATTTGCTTTTAACAGACATTTTCTGTAATATTCATAACTACACGATCTGAATCTGCAGCTATCATAAACTTACAACTGATTAAATGCTGTTCCTTTCCATAAAAACGCGACCTGTTACTGAAATTAAAGATAGAAAATTTATTACAATGGACTTCCCATTTATGTACTGGCAAACCTTAAGAAATGTACTGTAATACATGCTTACACTTAATTTTCATCTGCTGGATAGATTGCTGTGGAAAATATGTTGAAAAGGATCCCATATGTTATAATAAGGACTGATGGCATTTTCACTACTGGCAGAAGTGATGATAAACATCTGTCAGCAATAGAGGGGGACTAGACTGACTAGAGGCTATGAGAATTTGCTTAAACTGTTTATCTTTACATAAAATCAGAGCATGTGGTCAACTGCAGAGACTAGAAGGGAGAATTACTCCTACGGCAGTCAGGGTCAAAGTGACCATCCCACTGAAAAACACAGATACGATCACGCACTATTAGGTTTTACTGAATGTTTCGGTTCTTTCAGAGAACTGAAGAAACCAAGTCCCTGGGGAAAGAGCCAAGGGACCTTTCCAGGCACTGCCCTCAGAACCCTCAGCACCTTCTGAGTTATAGGACAAGGTCCTATAGCATTTTAATATTGCTACCTCATAGCCACGGGTAAGGACGGTTTTGCCGCAGGTATTATTAATAATCCATTAGTTATGCCTCCAAGTTACAGGCTGAAGTTGTATAAGGGTTCTCCCAAATACAGAAAGAAAAATCTAATAAAACACAATCAGTGTATGTACGCGTTCCCCGCTCTGACGGACAACAAACCACTTGTGGAACTTTTTGATGAAATGTGAGGGGGTGTTAGCCATGGCATCTGTTCAGCTGGGGCCCTGGTTTTGAATGTAGCTGCATGAATCTGGGATAATCAATTAGGTAGGGTGTCAGTATGCCAGCACAGATGTCCTCAGTCAATTGCAGATAATCATCAAGTTCTTTGAAATTTCCAGAGGAGATTGCATTACTCTTGGGACACCCTTGACCTGCCATCAGGAAAGGTTTCCCAGATAAGAAAAATAAAAGGATCATATCCTTTCCCAGTGCAGCAATATATATTGCAGGCTGCCCATAACCTTGGAGGGGTTCGAGTGACGCACTGAGAGCTGGATGCATACTGCAGGACCCAGGAGCAGTACTCCACCCATCCCCCCTCACCCCCCCAGTATGAAATCAAGACTTTACAGCATGATATGATCAATAGCATCAGTGATATCAGCAGACATTTTCCCTCACACTCTTTTCCCGGGAACACCAGCAGCTTCATGGACATGTAGCTTTTGCAAGGTCAGACAAAGGGAGAGGGTTTTTAATTTCAGTGCGTGCTTATCCAAGATGGCACTTGGAATATAAACAACTGTGTGTGGAAAAATAAGACAAAACCAGGGACTACAAGAAACACTTTTCCTCTCAATGGTTCAAATTTTACTAGTATTGACTTCAAAAACTTCCTAAGTAAGAACAAAACAAACCTAATAAAGTTTTTCTTTATCATCCAGCTTCCAATGTGGTGTTAGAAATTTTTTAGAGCCGATCAAGGTTATCAGTGGTAACAGCTTGGAAACAAAGCTATCTTGATTTCTTTAGAAGCACAGGGCAAGTTTTGAATCTGGAAGAACACCTTAGTGAGAAAATACAAATGAAGCTCATTTTGACTTAATCCATCACTGCACAAAGGATAATTATGACAGAAACAAAAGCCAAAAATGGCTACGATACCAAAGAAAGGGAGCTGGATCCAGAGGACTATTTAGACTTATGGTCACCATATTCTGATTCTTAGTAAAATTATAAAGACAAACTATACTTTTGATTTTTTTTTGTTAAAGGAACTATTGATGTGCAGTGATGGGACAAGCAATATTATCAAGAACCTATCTACGTAGGAAAGGATATGCAAGCAGGGGAGTCTTTTATTCAGCTGAGGTGCATCCGGAAAACCTAAGGACAGAAGAACTCCCACTTTTGCTGGAAATGCAGTTTGAACATCCAGGCAATTGCCGAGTGGGCCAGCAGACTGCAAAAGCAGGTATTAGCTACTTGAGACAAACCCTAATGCCTCCGATTCACACTACTCCAGGACAAAGCAAAGGAAAAATAACCCTTAAATAAAAAAAGAAGAAAGATTACATCAAGACTCTTAGACAACAAAGATAAATACAGCAAAACAGGTATGCTAGCATTAATCATGTCGATGTTGTAGTCCGGGCTGTGTTGCTGAGAGATAAACCAGCCAATCTTTATCTGGCTTGGGTTTCAGTAGTCGATCAGTTGTGACAGCACAGAGCTCACCACAGGCTAATTCATACATAAATAACTTCTGTGACTGCAGTTTAAATATATATGGGCTTACTTGGGTATGCAACGCATCTTCTGTTTTCTAACTGAGGGTATGCACTCTCCACATACATTTGCTGTTTTACCATATGGTTGACTTAAAGCAGTGAGTTCCTAGCATATTGAATGGTATATAGTTTATTATTTTTATCCTATTAAGCATTACTCAAAGCAAAATAAAACATAAAAAGCAACATTCTTTGTCTGCTGTTTCTGGAGACTTTGGATAGGTAGTATTAATTTTTCCAGCAAAGTTCTGCCCATTTCAGTGAGACTACTGTAAAGAAGGAGGAAATCAGTTCGAGTGCTCTGTGAAGGCAATGATGGCTATCTCTCTTCCTAAGTAGTGATATAAAGTGTCAGACATTCTGTAAGTTACAGCAAATTGTTCATCATACAGTCAGGCTGAAGAGACAAGTCTGTGAAAAATGAAGTATTTCACATATATGAAAGAAATTATTTTCCAGAGTTTGAGCATCCTACTGTATTGGTCAGTTTTTATGACCATACTGTATAACAATAATGCCCATTTTGACACTGAAATATCAATGTATCAATTCCTCTAAAATAAAACTACTTCAAAGCTAGACTATATAACAATGTTCTTATATGTTCTGTGCAGCATGCACAAAATTTGAGAAGTTTAACTTCTTCATTCTTTGGAAGGAGAGAAATAAAAATGCTCAGCCCTTAGATGTGAGCTTTGTGAGTCTCAAGAAACCGATGAGATGGGGAGTTTTATGCCAATGCCATTGATCAGATGTTGCTGTCTCGCAGAACTGATTTAATTGTTTTGGACCAAGTTGGACCACCCTTATTCTATTAAGAGTCTAATTGATTTCATTGTGATTACTTGCAGAGAAAAGTCCTATCCAGTGTGTATAGGAAATGCAGGCTCCTGCCCTAGTGAGCTAATGCAAGAGGAACACTCAGATGAAAATTACACTTTCACCTTTACAAGTTATTTTTTTTTTTTTTTTACATACTCTGCAAATATTATATCCTTCAGTTGTGTAACATGGTGTGGGGTTTTTTTTTCCCTTCAAGTAACCTCCCAACATTGCCATTAACCTACTCCAACATGAATATTAGCATATGCTCTGCTAACATGTGACCTTCTAACAGACACTATACACTTCCGTTAACCATGAAGGCATTTCCAATACAAGAATGCTTGTGTTAAGTCCAAGTGATAAATGAAAAGCATACTAAACCTTAATTGTAATTAATTATAAGTACACATAACAACGCCTATGTTCAGTACCATATAAAATAGATTGGTTTCTATTAACACCTATCAATGTGCAAGGTTTAGATAACAGTACAAATTAATACCGAAGAATGCTAAATACAAAATCAATGAACTTCATCCAAGTCTGTTGAATAATAAAAGGATTTTAATAATACCGTTGTAGTTAAATGCCTGGTGCATATTGCCCTCTTGTGGACTCCGTCATAAAGTACAAGTTACTTTGTATTTATGATTTTGCAGTGATATTTTAATGTCTGGAATGTAATGATTTATTAAATTCACGATGTGAGTAGTTTATCATGATAAACACTGAATATATTCTGTAAATGGCTACATTTGACAAGCAAACCTAGGTAATTAACTCTAGTAAATCAGCCTCATGCACTGCAAATTGGAGAGCCTTAGAATATTAGTCAATGTTTCATTTGTTCATTTGGAAAAAAAAGAACATAAATATTATATAGAATTTTAGTTCCTTGTCGAAGTTAAAATTTTTGCTAATCTTGCAAAATGGTATTTTAGAATTTTTAGCTGTTTGTTATTGAAAATCCCAGGCTTACCTCACCTATGAGTGCTACTACCTGTATCAAATACAACATAAATAGAATACCTTGGATGCTTCATATTTCACTATCAAATCACTCATATTCTTTAAATACAGACTAATTAAAATACTAACTTTCACGGAACAATAAACTTAATCATCTTTTTTTTCAATACATATTTAAAAGATCAGTATTTTCCTTATGAACCAAGAAGAAAATCAGGAAACCTGAATTAAACATTTAATCAAACATGAGAGAACTAGAAAATAGATTTTAATGAAGCTAAAAAGAAGAATCAAGAACTTCAAAGGCAGTTTAACACACTATCAGGATATTTTAAAAGAGTTAAAAATTGAACTGTACCTGAATTTTCCCTGGGAAAATCTGCTCATACAAGAATATGAACATTTTAATTCCTTTAGAATGTCTTCCAAAAGGCGGTAAGCCATATTTAAGACATTTACATAGTGTTATATTTAGGGCAGCTTCAGACACTGCTAAGTGGTTGTTTTTGTTGTTTGGGGTTTTTTTACCATTTCAGTTTGATTTCAGACATGAGTCAGTTTAGTACAACACTTGTACCCTTGATCAAAGATTTCCATCAGCTGTGGACAAAGGTCAGGTGTCCATGTTAATGTTATCAACGGTCTCTGATACTGCTGACAGCTAGGTGTCACTGATACGTCTGCAGGATCTGATGGATTTGGTGTGATTGCTTTATTCTTCGCCCACTGAGGTTTTATTTAGTTTAGAAAAAGGGTCTGAAGAGAGGTTGTGATTAGCTAACACATCTCAGTTCACACCCTGTCCCGTGACCCTTTTCCTAGTGCTGGCACAAACTAAACACTTTACCTTGATTTGCCTGGATGAAATCAATCCAGGAGGCAGGGGCTTCAAAGTTTAACTGGTTGGTATCCCTGGATTGTCTCACAAAAAAAGTAAATTTACAGGATGTTTGAATTCTTTCAATATATATGGGATTGTTTATGGAGACTGTGAATGACTTGGGGCCACAATGTCATTGATAAATATTTGGATGAATGGAAGTCCTCAAGCTTTGTTTTGTTTCTAGCAACTCCCTCTTTTCCTTTCTCCCATCTGCAGTTCTTGGCTACGGCTTCTGCCTGCTCTAGGAAAACAATGATTAATGAGCATCCTATAAGCTGAGCTTATGTGGACTGATAAAGCCCTAAAAAACTTGCTAGCATCCTCAGATGATTATTCCGTGATTCTTCTAGCCCAGTTTTCTATGAAGAGTCTTGTATTTCTTGAACTTTGATGTCAGAATTTTATCTAAACCATCCCTTAAATCTGGTTCTGTGCTTTTATAGTATTAGAATGTGGATGCTTGTGTTTGTGTGTGTTTGTATACACACATATATATGCCTTCTAACATATACTCATACACATTTATTGGAACTAAATTACTTGAGACACCCCTGCTTCACAGAAGTGTGTTAAAGGCAAATAGCATCTGCAATTTTTAATGCATTATGACTTTTCTATCAGCAAACGTTAACAAAATACAACCTCAATGTTATTCGTATAGAAACAAAACTATTTCATAAGGCTTATGCCAATATAAGATAAGCTGATCTGACTGAAAACTAATTTTTTTAATTTTAATTTTTTTTTTCCTAGGGTTTGTTTATCAGGGCTTGTCTGATCAATTCTTTGAACTGACTGACCATGTAGCTTCACAAACATTGATGCTGGCTCAAGGGAAGCAGAAGGGATGCCTGGCAGAGAGCACTGGGGAGAACACAACCATTGTTTTTGTCAACGGTGTCAATTTACTTTGACTTGATTGAGATGTGAAGCAATACCACAGTTAGGTGACCTAGGTGAATTGAGGCTTTAGTGGTTTGAGGTCAATAATGCCCAGACTTTAAACCCCAAACAACCTACATATATCACAAAGCATTAGGCTCATGTGTTCACAAAGAACAGCAGTACTGACATAGCCCCTGCCCTTTCGACGGGCTCCTGTAACTTTATTCATGAAGGAGCATCATGTAGCAGAACTGATCTCCACACCAGAAAGGTATGGATCATGAAACTTTAGGAGCAATTATCATAACATCCAAACCGAGGATAAATGAAAACATATATTAAGGTGACTGCTTTTATATTCTTGCTCAAAAGTAGAGAGATATACAGCACCAGTAACTCTAATAGTATCCGGGTGGCAATTGCTCTCATTTCAGATAGCAAAACATACTTTCTTCCGATTTCTCACTTAGCCATTTACACCTTCATCTTATTTATCTGGTAAATTATCTTGGAAAGGTACCATTTACCAGAGTCATGAAGGAGCAGCCAAGGTACTTGATATTTCTGTTGATTCTGACAAATGATTCATACAGAGCAGAAAATCATCAGTGCACCAAAAACATTTTATCCATGAAAAAAACTGGAGAAATGTGAAAAAAATGTGAAAACTATTCCTTCATATGCAGCACATATACAGATGCACATACACACACATACACAGAAAACTAAGTGAAATCTCTGCACTTGTCTAAAATAACTTTTGGGTTGTCTGCAAGCCAGATACAGGCAAATCAGTGTTAGCAGTTTGGGTCTTGACCACCCTGATGGCTTGCTCAGTCAAATTTTTTATGATTTTAGTGCGATTAGAACTTCCTGGTGGGGCTGTCCTGTCTTTGGGTTGCTTCTGCAGGAGAATTAGAGAGTTGTATCTGCAGAAAATTAGGGGTGAAGATATTTGGGGTGAAATGCTCCAACAAAAAATGTAGGCAATATTCAATACTGCAGTCAGTGTGGGGAGAGGGTCCTAACTTCCAGCATCCCTGCCATCTCCTTCATTTCCTCACAGCTTTAGGTGAAAAATACTAACGACTGTCCACACATAAGCTTCATAAATTCATGAGTTATATGAGAAGAAAAGGATAAATCTTAGAAAGCTTGTCTGCACTTGAATGCAAAAGAAAAGAAAAAAGATAAGTTCATGCTTAGCAAGTAAATGGTCAGGATTAAGCCTGTCGTAATCAAGAATTAAGATGACAGTCATACTAGATCTGAATTTCACCACTGCAACTTAGTGCAGAAGTAACACTAGTGCATCCTGTGAAATTTTCACTGATAACTGAAGCGATGAAGTGATGACTGTGTCAAAAGTATAAAAACATTACCTGATTTGCTCTTATAACACTTCCTTATGATCTTATATATTCTGAAAATCAGGTTTTCAAACATAGCAAGCGAAAGTGCTTTCTGGTTTCTATTTGTCACTGAGTAACACAGAAACACAAGCTGTTACTTGCAAGTCCCTTTTACTAACACAATGATGAGCCCAAGAACTATTAAGAAAGTCTGCCAACAGTCCCTTTGAGGAACAAATAAAAGCCATTCTGTGTATACAAAGTACTTTCAGCTGGATAAAACATTTTATGGGTCATGATCAATGTTTCATATCCTGATAAATTTAGATTAGCAGCTGTACTCCTTTACAAAGGTGGGTGAAAAAAGCTCCTTGTTCAATAGACCTTCCAAAGGCTGGATGTCTCAAAAAGCCTCTAAAATAGCTTCTTTTTTTCCTCCAGAAATCAATATGCTTTAAAACATTTTACCTTCAAGAGTTATTGCACTTTATAAAGAATGTATTAAATGCAGGACTGTTCCCTAAAATACTTTTTAATCTAGCTCCCCCATATACAATGCTATTATATCCAAAGATACTACAGCCCAACATTTAATGTTCAAAACGTACAGTCTTCTCTCACGGATTCATTTTTATTTTTGGTATTCAGAATTCAAATAAAATATCTTTATTTAACACACTTCGTGGGAGGTAGGAAGGGGTGAGAGGCCACAACATTAGCCCTACTGACAGTTTTTGTGCTTTCCAGCTAGTAAAAGATTTATGTGGTACTTCAGTCTTCTGCTGACTTTGCTTCATAGTGAATGTGCATGTATAGCAACTTTACAACTAAAATCAATGTAAAACTTTCAGATCTCTTGTTTTGTTTGTTAATCTGTCAACACAAAGCTCTTCTTTGCAGTAACATCTTGGCAGAGCATACTGCAAAAATATACTGCAAAAAAGCATACTTTTTGTTATATTGAATGCTATTTTAGTTATCTTAACACAAGGAGTATATGAAGAAAGCGTTACTACAACATACCAAAGCATTTCATCCTGTTTCTGTTCTAAAACTGAATCACAAGAATAATGATTTTCAAGCAAACCTGATTCTGAATACAACAAGGGTAAGGAATATTAGCATTTGGCCCAAAATCTCCACAAAGTCATTAAAATCAGCAGGTTCTGAATTAGTGCATTAGCCTCCAGCAACAGCCAAGGATTAAAATGAGCCTAATGTTAAAACCCAGTAACAAAAGGAGGTTACATTTCTTTAGTCACGGGATGTATAGCTTCTCTGTCATTTCTTATGGCTATCTGCAGCTTCTACATCTTCTGCTCTTTGTTGTTGTCCCATTAACTCTTACACATCCACTGAACATGATGGGTGACAGAAGCCATGACCACAGCTTGTGGTAACCCATGCAAGACCACTTATGAGCTACATGAACAATATGATAAAGAAGAGGTCCTGGGCAAAATACAACGGGATTCAACACCATTCGACAGGTATTTACATAGGCCTCAGAATGTAAATTCTAAACCGACAAAATCGTTTACGTAAAGTATGATTTATTTTATTCATTATTTATTTTATTTACCGAGACAGCATTGAAAGGGATACCAAAAGCTTGCCTAGGCCATCCTTCCCTCTCCCTGGCAAGAACAGACATGGGTCTGCTGAGTTGTTAGCCTATGCCACAGTCCTGGAAAACTGGTCCAGGTGCTAGTCAAAGGGAGAGGTTAGGGCCAGTGGGGGTAGCAGACACTGCTGGCAGGATCATTCTCTCATTTTCAACTTTTCACCTACAGGAGGAGATGCTACCCTTATGCCTTTTGCCTACCTAATGGCTATTGGCACAGCCAGCATAAAGCTAAAAAATTCCTCTTTGCTTCAGCCAGCACTCTGTCAAAGCTCTACCCCACAGCAGCTGGGAGAGCAAAATTTATTTTTGCCTACATTGTTGAGAAGTCCTGAGTCAGCTTTGCTAGAATGATCCCTCATGATGAAAAATTTATGGCCTTTACTCTGCCTCCCTCCCTCCCTTTTAATATCCTTCCCTTTTCCCCACAGTGTTCTTCCCAATTGGATTTGGCAACCTCCCAATTCCTGTTTAACATTCTCCATCATCATTTTCAAAATAAATGTATCTAGCATCATGCCTCTATTTCAAGATCTCTATCCTTTGCTTTTAAAGGCTGAGCCAAATCCCTAAATGTTTTAAATCAATAGTGTTCTTCACGAGTTGCTTTAATCACTTAGACGAGACATCTATGCAATTTCTCAGAGCAAAGTCACAACTCATGGAAGGAATGAGTTATACAAGGTAATGCCATCAGCTGTGAAGTGCTGTGAACATCCAGAGATGTTGAAATGCGCACAGTCAACTAAAAATAGTCAGCAAAGCACAGAAGTTGACTCTGGAATAAGTAAGTAAATCAAGTAATACTCCTCTTTCAAGCTGCCTGCAAATTACCATTATCTCCACCCACTACAGGGCTCCAGCCCATTACGGCTGATGATAATCAGCAGCTGGAGATGGAGAAGAGAATGGAGCTTTCCATCAGTGCCAGCTGTACAAGAGCTCTGACAGGAGGGGAAGGGAAGGGAAGGGAAGGGTCAGCCAGCCAACCAACCAACCCACCCACTTGCTGGTACACTAAACCAGCCCTAAGTCAGGGGAAAAACGACCACTGGGTTTACTCCAGAATTTTGTGGGCTTAATTTACAAGGAAATTTTCCATCCCAGAAGAAAGTCACAGCTTAAAGAAACATTTAAAATAAATTGTTTGTTCCAGAACAGTATTTTAGAAACAACTTCATAAAAAAGAGATACAAATATTTTCTTTGGTTTGCCTGGAGATTTCTCTGGATTTCATTTTGATCTCTGTACTTTTCCCTTGCACTGGTTTACAAATAAATTCTTTGTCTATGATCTCCGAGAGTGTTTCTGCCACATCAACAAGCAAAAGAGAAAAACTGACCTAGATACTAACACACTTTTACATCTTATTATTATTCATTTTTATGTACATCACTTGTTTATGAGTGGCATAAAATCTGTAGGAGGTAACTGCTATTCCTCTCCTTGCCTTTGGAACGGGGGAATGCTGCATCTGTGCTCAGAGGATGCCAGATTGCTGCCTGCACCTGCCTAGATTCGGCTGCCCTCGGGGGGGGCACAGCAGCTGGTAGGAGTTGAGACAACCCTTCAGGTTTCTGCTTTTTTCCTAAAACTGTACCAGCCATAGTCAAGATGTAGTGAAAACACCTGGATTATCCCAAGGTACATGTAGTTACTAAAAGCTGGTGGGATACAGATTCCAAAGGAATACGTCATATTCCAAAACCATCTCTTACGAAACTTCCAATTTCTGTGTCTGCTATTAACAGATTGCCTATCTTAGCAGAAACATATAAAATTTTGATTAATTCTTTCCTTTCTTCCTAAAAATACGTCTTGAACGTTTAATGAAGAACTAGTTTCAGTTCAAGGATAGAAATTCCAAATAAGTCATAAAAAAGTGGTTACCTGCAGGTAGCAGAGCTGGGAGCTGCCTGGGCACCTTCTGGGCAGGGGGGAACAGCTTTCGGGGGACTGTGTGGAGCTGGCTCCCAGTCAGAGCTGCTGAGGTAACTGGAACCAAGACTGCATGCAAGGACCCACCCGCAAAAACACTGCGAGCAGAGACAAATTTACAGAACCTTCTTATTTTTATTGTATTTGACCAGAGCCCAAGTGTTTCAAGAGAAGCATCTTGAAATACATTACATCTCAATTTGGTAATAAGAAAACTAGTCCTTTAGGCAACAGCAGCCAGGTGAGAGGAGCATGGAGCATTCCCCAAGCAGAAGAAATAGAAATATTCTGTATGCTGCATATCCAAGTAGATACTATGAGTCAACGGCAACATGACCTTCACATAGAATATGTAATGTCTAGCAGCAGAGTTAGGTTTGAACATCAAAATCTCATTTCCGATTACTGGTCTGTGAAATGCTTGTTGACAGTGGAAGAGTTTCAGAGAATAAATAATATCAAAAGAAATATCAGCAAACAAACTATGATATTTAATGAAGCATACGATATATTTTTTATCTTTACGGACTGATCCATGCATCTGCAGATCTAGTATTTCAGAAAATGCCGTTAACAACGGGAGAACACTGTTTTTTTTTATAAAGAGTAGCACGTTTTGTCTTCATGCACTTACTGAAGAAGGCAATAGAATTTCTAGGAAAACAAGTTGCAAGTTTTTTATTATTTAGCTAATTACATGCTTTCAAAAGAAAGAACATCTCTTTAAGTGAAAATTTAGTCTGTAAACTGTGTATTTTGACAAAACAGTTTTTTTCTTAATTAACATTACAAATGTTTCTGACAATTGAAAAAGATGCCAGTAATATTGATGTTATAAATTATGAAACTTCAGCTGTTTAGAGTAATGGGAGATTGAATACTAAGCAGATGCATTGCTGACACCTTGGAGAGTCAGTTATATAAATGTATTCGTTTCATTCTGGAAATAAAATAGATCTCATTGGATTTTGTTGCCCACATGGAAGAATACGGAATAGAATCCAATGATGGTAAATTGATTTTAAAAATATATATTTTTACCAATAGCCAAACAATGCAGTCAGAGCTATGTTTATTTACAGTACAGTTTTGTAACTGTAACTTGGAATTAATAACATATTTAAGTGGCTTGAATCAGCCAAAGAGGCACCTGAGCCTGTCGAGCAGGAACTCCTTCACAGCTGCAGCCCAATGGGTTGTAGTACATACATATGTATATGTACATACAGTATGCAAGGTAAAATTGTACACCTTGACTACGTTTGGAATACAATGATGAAATGATTGCAGGGATTGAAAAACAATAAAATAATTTACACTTTGACATTACAGACTTTTAATGCTAACATGCTGGGGGAAAATAAGGCTTTTGAATTACTACTGACGAGAATAGGGCAAGGTATATACATTTTGTAGCAGTCTTTTCTGGTGCCCTAACTTCTACCTTCTTGAAGAGCCATTTCTACCAAAGAATTAAAAAAATAATAATAATCACATCTTACTACCTTTTTTCTTTTTCATTTCATGCAGCTTCCCACCGCACCCGTTAGTGGTGTGTCTGTCCGCTGCCTCTCCTTGGGCGGCTCCCCCCTCAGCCCTTTCATGTTCACTCCCATGCCAAGTAAGCATGGGCAGCCACTGGTTTATGCTGCTGCTCTTCTTTC
>NW_009192568.1:42710-49889 GCF_000690835.1 Fulmarus glacialis
TATCAGCAGAATTTGAGGTGCAAACATTTAAGGAACAATATATATGTGTGTTACTAGAGGTAAGAGGTAACTCCAGTAGTTCATAGCAGTAAATAAGTTGTTAATTTTGAGGGAATCAGCTAATACAAGCTGACGATGGGGCCCTTTTTGTATTGTTCTTTAAATGTTCCGAGTACTATGGGAGACAGGCTGGTGTAGCACAGAAAATAAATGGATGCCTGCAAATGTCATCTGTTCCAGGAGCCACTAGAGGGACAATGAGGACAGACAAAATATACAAAAAAAAGTCTACATGCTTCTTCTGCAGTGACTGGAAGACGCATGTATTGGGTGAGGAGGGAAAAGAAATCCACGCCAGACAAGCTTTCCTTGTTGGCAGGGCTCCTTTTTTGTCTGCTGCTTCACAATAAACCACTCTGTTGTTCTGAACTGAGGGCAAAATATTCCCTCCCTTCTTTTATCTTGTACCCCTTTAGAGTCACATCATGTTTGCTTAAAGTTTCCTGCAAAATACAGACTGTATGTTTATTTAAACACACTGAGTGTTTTGCTCGAGACCAAAATGCTGAATAAAGGTCAGAAGTGGGCTCTTACTGAGGGGCACTTGCTCTCTCTCACAGTGAAACTGTTCCCCTTCTCTGGACAAGAGCATGAAAGCCTATTATTTTAGCACTATAAAAATGGATATCAAAACATTTTTAAGCCTATTGTAAGACGGAAATTGAAAATTATTTTTTCAGTGTCTTTTTCCTCCTCTCCATTAGTGGAAATTATGCAGTCTTTTTTTTATTTCTTCATTCGTGAATGTGGACAATTATCAAGATACATGCATTAAAAATTTTGAATGAAAACGACAAAGCAATAGGGTATGTGAAAATGCAACCACAAAGGATTTGAGATTACTGCATGGCAAACACATCATCTCTTCTTTTTGAGATGCAAATTTCCACATGAAATGTAAAAATTGTCTGCAGCCAACTAGAAAAATAACAGAACTATGTTGTGCCATCTCAATACACAGTTGAACATACTTATCCATCAGAGTTTTTCCTACTGCATAAATAATGTATACACACTTGATAGTTCTGAATAGGTATCTTGATTTTGACTTAAAAACAAATAATCCTGTTTATCTGTGAAGAATACAGATATGACTGGATGCTGAGAAGTTATTGTGAAAGGAATAAAGACAAGACTGGGTGCTGAGTGTTATAAAATTCAGACTGTATGAGATAATTTTGGATGGCTGAACCCTGATAAAATCAATTGACTTTAATGGTTGCAAGAATACATTCACACAAACCTGACTTATGGGATAAAGACCTTCTGCACTAGCAGTAGGCAATTTTCTTAGATAACTTGTAAATACACCAAAAATGAGCATTGATTCTTACATAGTAGATTTTTTTCATTTGGTCATAAGTTGCTTCACACCAGAAAATAAAAATAAAAAGGTTAAACATGGAATGCTTTATAACATAAATAAATTTCACGTTTGATAGCGCAAAAAGGAGCAAAGATCCTATTCTACAAACATAAAGTTAGCTTTTAAAATTATGAGGCACATCTGACAGAAAACAAAACAAAGCAGTGGTTTATTGTTTCATAAGTGTACAAAATCTATAAATAGCAGCAGACAGGATCATATTTTCCAGAAAGCAGAAAAAAACCCACTGAAAGTCTGTGGATTACAGTTCAAAGGTGAACTTTTGCAGAGCTGCAGCATGCTCTAATGCTGTTTGGGTTGTAGCTGAAGAAGCTATGCTGTGGTATGCTTGGACAAAGAAAGTGTGTGAAAGATTAAATTACTACTATCTTGCATAAGTAAGTAAGAAATGAAATCAATACTGTAATTATATCACAAGATGTTCCTTGAGTCATAATTTCTAACCAATGAAATTGAGAATTTATTAGAAAATTGGTTAAACGCCCCAATGACTCGATGAATTTAGAGCCACAAATACTATCACTGAAAAAAATATTGTATTAACATAGTAGTTTATCCCAAAGGACCCTGAACAGTCTCATATTCCAGTGGAATATAGCAATGACTGAGAAGTATTTAACAGAATATCAACCTTTTGCTAAATACTTGAAAAAGAAAAGCAGTAAAAATAAAACCTGGAAAATTGGATATACCATGAAAATATGGGCAGTGCTAAATAGAAGAACTGGAAAAACATACCATAAATTTGTCAAAGCTATCAATTAATCTACACTAACAATAATGTTTTCTTTATCACCTTTCAGCTTTTTAATGAGATGATGTTTTTAGAGGACAATGCCCAGGGATTGATCAGAGGTAGTATTAAAATTGGATAAGGAAGATTAGGGGCACCACGGAGAATCCATCGTGCATATCAAACAACTCAGTCCTTTGGCATTTTATGGAATTCTTTTACGCATTCCCACTTCATCTGTAAATTTTGGTAAGATTGCAACATAAAGAGTGAATTTCAGATTTCGAAATAGGAAATGAGCCTACTTAAGTCTAAAGAAAAGGTCTTCCAGTAATTGCAAATTAGTGTAACTCCAGCAAAGTGAAAGGGTATGGGATGGATTTCACTGTTTATGGATCCTTATTAAGCATAAAATATTGTAAATTTTATTAGCTTTTTATTTCTTTTATTTTTTTCCCCCTGGAATTTTCTCTGTATTTCTTTTAAACCTCCTTATTCTTCCATCATTTTCTCTGCCTCTCAGCATAGCCGGGATAATACTACTCCCAGCTACTCCCAGCTATTCCCACTACTTCCATTCTTGTGGTCTAGTGTTCATCAGCAGTTCCACCATGACTTCTTGCATGTGATTTACTTGTAGTCTGGAAATGGTCTTCCATTCAAGACCTAGAAAAGCATGGCACAGCTTAGTTTCCCAGATAAAACACATTCTAGCTCCCAATATGGCCAATGCTTTTCCTTTGCCACAGCCAAATGTATTATTACTGTAAAAGTGAAGGCACCTTTCTTCTTCCCATCTCCTCTCTTTCCTTAGACAAATATCAAAATGATACAGACTTGCTCTTCAAGAGCTCACTGTCGTACCTGAGATTTCTTAAAATGTTTGGTTTGGGTTTTCTTCTCAGTCATAGCACTACTGGTTATAATTTAACACAAATTTGTAAAAAAACCCCAAAATACCAAGAAAACCAACTGAAAAAACCCAACACAGAAAAGCAACCAGCCAATTAAGTAGAACTTACTGGTGGAAAATAGTGGCTGTGCAAAATTTGAATAAATCATTAAGAATCACTTTCCTAGCCAGAAACTTTACTAACCAGAAGACAAAATTAGCTGTAAACCAAGTACAATAAAAAACTGTATTTAACTTATACATTTTTTGTTCCAGAGTTTAACAGCGGTTCCATCAACACAGAAGACTGTGCTGTTCTATAACTTTTAGTTGAATAAGTTTCCACACCATCCTGAGGCAAAGTAATCTGATAAAGAAGACCTCATCTTGTAAGATCTGAGAATGAATTATTTTCTAGTTTTAAAAGCCTATATAATCAACTAATTATTCAGAAGTCAAAGACGACACAAATGCAAGTGTGAAATAGTCAAAAGTAAACAGTCTGAAAAAACAAAAAAAAAATCTGAGCGCCAATTGTCCAAAGTGCTTGGTGACTATTTATGGTAACAGATACACTGTAAGGAACATCTGGTTTCACTCCTAAAATAAATTTGCTCTTAACTAAACAAAGGAGAGTCCAAAATCGTAGGACTGTAATAAAAATTTTTACAGCTCTACCAGTGAAAAAAGTTAGTCTTGACGACAACGAGTTTAATTTGCTCTCTACAAGAGCAGTTCTACTTAGAATGCAAAAAATGCTATTTGTATTGAGTCTTCCCCCATTTTTGTTACATTTGTTTCGCACTAACAAATGCTGTTTCCCCACCTCGTTCTTATTTTTACATGTTTTTGTCCTAAAAATATACTTCAAAAATCACTTTGCTGAAGTTGGAATTTAGTACGTTGAACACTAGATGGCAGAACAAGGCTGGAGCTGAGCATCTGAAAAAGGCTGCACCTACCCTCGCCTGCATTTTACATGGAGCATTTCAAAGATACCAGTTGAACTGTTTTACCTGGTTTTTCTATGAAACTTGTCAGTAGTTACATAAAAATCATCTCCATGCATTACAAGCTTTGCAAACACACGCTGTTCTCCTTCCCTGAAAAAGAAAAGCCAGAGGCGTCACCCCCGTAGGCTCCTGGCCCTTCCCTCCGGTGCTCGCCACCGCCTGGGCCACCGCAGGGAGGGTTCAGTATCCCCGGGGCGGCTGCAGAAGCACGAAGCCGAAGCCGTAAGGTCAGCTCCTGAAGCCAAACCGTATTGACTTCAAAGGGTTGAAGTTGAAAACGACCAAGAACTGAATGTAGAATTTAGGGGTTTGGCTGAAGTACAGATCAAAGAAAGGGATTTCTCTTTCAAACTTGTCAAGGAATATAAGACACACAGAAACAATACTAGGACACTAAACGATCAAATACAGAAATGGACAGATTAAAAGGACATCTAAAATTTGAAATTGCTCTTTATAAACAATATTAACTGAATTAAGAGTTTAACAGAAATTAAAGAGATTAACAGGTACCCTGCCTTACCTGACCAGCTTCATGCATAAAAGAATACATCGAACAAATGCACCTAAACAAATTAATAAAAGCAAGGTGTGATTCAGTCGTATTGCCACTGAAAGCAATTAAGATACCATTTTGCTCACAATCAGGCTCATAGACTCCTGTATCCCACCGTGTCTTTGATGAATTCCACGGCAACACCTCAGTGGAGCAGCTCACATTTTGGGTAAGCGGAAAACAACGTGTGTTGGCGATCTGAGTAGTTATGTACAGCTGAACTTGAGCAGCGTTGCGTGTGATTTGCTGCTAACAGCACTAACAATATGTTTCAGATGGGATGGCAAATTTCACTGAGGCTGCGCTGCAACTCTGCCTTTAATTCTCGCATAGTAAGCATCATCTGTGGTAGCCAAAGGCTTTGCATGAGAGCAGCGATGCATCCATTACAGCCTAGACATGTTAGGTAGCATCACAAAAAAAGCAATGTGTACATCTCCTATCCTAAACCTTGTCCTAGCCACATTATATTTCTTCATTTGCCTACAGTTATGCTTTAGAAGCTTCAGTCTTTCTGGTTTTGGCAGAGCTCTCCTACACAGCCCCTTAGGAGGTCTCTGAACGTACACTACATGAAAACAAAAGGCAGAAATGTCACAAACTAAGGCAGCAAATGGTCGGGGAGAGCTGCTGAGCTGCTGCTCCAGGGAAGGCAGAGCAGCTGCTCGGAGCTCTCCCACCTCACACAGAGCTGCTCCTGGCACTGCCGGGGAAGGAAGGTGCATCCAGGCGGCAACGGGACTCGCTCAAACGCATTTCGAAATAAAAGGGAATGGCTTGGGCACAGCAGAGCTACAGTTCGTAATCAAATATGTAATTCACGTTACATTATTTCAGGCTTGTAATATTGTATATATAACATTTCAGGCTTCATGCTGAATGATAGGCAGGAGATTGCTGCTTTGGGAGGATGAAATTGCATTGTCTTCTAAGAATCGACGTACAAGCATGTAAGCTACTGGTAAAAGATGAGAGAGGGAGAGAGAGAGAAAGGAAGGGGAGGAAGGGGGGGAAGAAGAAGGGGGAGAGGGGGAGAGGGAGAGGAAAAGCCCCACTCCGTGTATGCCACTCACTGGCTGTTCTTCTGTTCCAGTTTTGCCTCATTCTTAAAGTGGTACGTTTAACTGGAATTAAGCAGTAATTTCAGCACAAACGGGTAGAAATAGTGAGAATAATGGCTGGCGCACCAACTCCCCTTTCCCTTGGGCCGCTATCCCTGCTGTACGCAGCGGCAATGCCGCCAGCGTTCCCCAGGGTCTGAGGTTCCTGCAGTCCCTCCTTCCCCAGCTCCCCCTCTGCAGCCCCAGAGGCACGAAACGGGAACTCCAAAATGACCAAGAACTGATCACAGGGAAAATCAGATGACTGTAGCCCAAACGATTCATGGTTGTTTTCTTTTTCCTCAACAGATGCCTTGGCACTGCACAAGGGTAAATTTGACAAAAAAAGGATGCCATAGTAAGCTAATATGAATTTCCGTTCATAGTTGTTCACTACTAAGCTATGCAAGAATTATGTCTAGGGTTTGATATTGCTCAGGTTAACTAGGCAGTGCAAGTTTACCCCTCATATGCTTTAAAAGCAGAACAAGGGGTAAATGGCATTTTCTCATCCCTAGTAAATATCAAAATGTCGTATTACAAAAATATCATAGGGATTAATTTCTTCTGTCTTTCTCTGGGATTAATTAGCTGTATATCAACTGAAATCAATCAAACTAGTGCACAAGTACTACAAGGGAAACCCAAAATCCTCATAATCGAGTTTTGGATAGCTCAATTTTTCTATCATTTTTCTGCTTTCCTATGCCTCTTCTTATGTACAAACATCTTTACATATACACCCAGGAATCCATCTCACTGCTCTTTCAACCCTTGCTTAACTAACATAGAGCATTGCACAAACACTGTGGTAAAGGTAATTTCACAGCTCCTCACACTGCTCCCAACTGTTTCAAAAAACTTATGCTCTTTTTTACCCGAAGAGAACAAATCTACATGTTTTTCACCTCAGACTCCAGTCTCTTTCAAGCAGTTGCCAAGTTGCTACTGTAACACGGTTACTCAGTTGGCATTAAAAAACCCCAAAATAATTAATATATATATTTGATAAAGAACAAGGCTACAAATAGGTTTTTACGTTTGAGTCTGAGTATTACACAGGTGAACCAAAATATGACCCTGACTACATATCACCAGAGCAAAAACTGCTGGGAACACTTTGATGCCCATAGTTTTTACTTACATATATACATCTGCTAAGTTCAAGAGCCTTCACACTTGACTGAGCACAACATCCTCTTTCATATTCGGAAATATCAGCTCTCTGGTATGTTGACTGGATTAAAAATAGTAATACCTAAGAAGAGATTACTCAAGGATAGGAAGAACTATTCTCCAGCTATAACACAAGAGCCAGGAACAGCAAAAGCAGGTGGCAGCAGGTGGCATATTTATATCCTCTGGAGTACCTTCTTTTTCTCAAAAGCCAAAGAAGCCATTGTACTTATTGACACTGTCCTGGTTTCGGCTGGGATAG
>NW_009192569.1:0-242 GCF_000690835.1 Fulmarus glacialis
TCGTTATTGGCAGCCTGCCCCCCCCCCTTTTTTTTTTAAACTTCAGAAATGGTAAAATCTTTATTCCCAGCTCCCGTAAGATTTGTTTAATTGTTTTTAGGAGCAGCAGTGGTTTGAGGGCAGGTTTGGGGGTTTTTTTGTCCCCCCTTCTTAATTTATTAAACCGAAAGGAAGGTCTCGGCTCCCTTCCCCCTTCCCCGTGCCCTTTATAGCTCTCCCTGCTATTTTAATCCGCCGGGCCG
>NW_009192570.1:0-660 GCF_000690835.1 Fulmarus glacialis
TCGCCAGCACCGAGTCCTACGGCACCTACCTGGGGCAGGTGAGGGTGGCCCCATGTCCTTGATGGGATCCCCCAGGGCTTTAAAGCCACGGTGGGGTCAATCAGGATGGGTCAGAGGTGCTAATGGGCTCTGGAGACGGGGATGTCACCTCGTCCCCAAGGCACCAGGCTCCCTGCGGTTCAAAGCACAGCCCAAAGCCAAGCCCAGGGGCTCAGCCGGGCGGTTTCATCACCGCGTGCCTCGTTTTCTCTTCTTGCAAAACAGGGACAAGGCTCCTCCACCCATGGGTGGTACCACGGTTCCCTCCGTACCCTGGGGTGCAGGGATGGAGCAGGGCTGCCCAGGGACAGGGACATGGCTGCAAGATGCAGGCAACAGTCGTCCCCCCCCAGGGCTTCAGGTGCAGAGCCAGCTCCCCGTGCTGCGGGTGGGCAGCGCTGCAGCCCTGCAGGAACCAGGGAAAACTTCCCCACTACGGCGGGCAGTTGAGGACAGAGGGGTCAGAGCCGGGATGCTGTCACAGCCCAAGTCCCAGATCATTCCCTGCACCAGAGCAGAGCTGGATGGGGGCAGCCAGGGTGGGCAGGGTGCCAGCGAGGGGACCTGGGGGCTCCTGATGACACAGCGTGTCACTCCCCGGGTGCCACAGAACGGCTTTTG
>NW_009192570.1:740-2869 GCF_000690835.1 Fulmarus glacialis
ATGACACAGCGTGTCACGCCCCGGGTGCCGCAGAACGGCTTGTGCCACTACAACCAGTCTGAGATGTTGGCCAAGATCACGGGCTACGTCAACGTCACCTCAGGCAACATCACGGCGGTCAAAGCTGCCATCTACAAGCACGGCCCCGTGGCTGTCAGCATCGACGCCTCGCACAAGACCTTCTCCTTCTACTCCAACGGCATCTACTATGAGCCCAAGTGCGGTGAGTCGGGTGGCACACGGGGCACGGGAGGACCTGGGTGCCCAGGGAGATGCCAGGACAGTGGGGATCTCCTCTTCATTGTTGAGCGTCTTGGGCAGGGGTGGAAGAGGGAACGGGTCCTGCAGCCCTCCCCAGTGCTGCTGGCAGCCCCGGGAGCAGGGATGCTCTCCGGACAGGGATGCTCTCCAGACGAGCCATCTCCTGTGTCATCCCCTGCAGCGAACGAGCCGGGAACGCTGGACCACGCGGTGCTGGCCGTGGGCTACGGGGTCCTGCAGGGAGAGACCTACTGGCTCATCAAGAACTCCTGGTCCACGTACTGGGGCAACGACGGCTACATCCTCATGGCCATGAAGGACAACAACTGCGGCGTGGCCACCGAAGCCACCTACCCCATCCTGGCCTGAGCCACCTCGGCTCTGCAGGAAGAGCCCTCGGTGATGCCCTCAGCACCCATCCCTGGATCAGCCCCTTTGGTGTGACACATCAGGAACCTCAGGACACGGTGGGACAGGGCCATGGGGTGCCGGACAAGGGGCTGGATGGGGACCCAGCTGTGGGCTTTGCCAATAAAGACCCTGGAAAAATACTGGCTGGCTTCTGCTGGAGGGATTCAATTGCTGCCCACCCAGCTCTGCCTGCAGACCCTAAGGTCCCCAGCGTGTGGCTGCTCTGTCCCCAGCACAGGTCCCTGTCCCCAGGCTTGTCGTCTTTGTCCTGTGGGACCACGGGGGTCTCCCGGGGAGGGGACGGTCCCCACCTGGCAGAGCTGGCTGGCTCTCACAGTCCCAGACACCCAGGGCGAGGGGAGCGGCTTTTCCAGCCCTATCTCTCGAGGTGGAGCATAAACAACCCCAGGGATTTCTGCTGAGACGAGAAATTCCTGGCGCGGGGTGTTGGGGAGGGGGGAAGGCATCCACCCTCTGCCCCACTGCCCCGGTCCCTGTTGTGGCTATGGGTGGGGATGTCACCGGCGGTGTTTGCCAATGCCACGAGCCAGGCTCCCCTTCACCCCACGGGGCTGCTCCCCTCCAGGGAAAGGCACTTTACGCCGTGGCTCACCTGGGTGCTCCTACTTTGGACTCGAGCCCTCCTGGGAGAGCGGCGTCAGTGCACGAGGATCCTGCAAACGGGGTGGGAAGGTCCCTCCGCCCTGACCCTGGTGGGCTCCCATCTTTGCTGGTACATCCTCGGGGCAGGGTGCACCTCCACACCCGTGTGCTACGATGGCACCGGCGGGGGTTGCAGTTCAGGGTGCATCAGCCCAGCCCTGCACCCAGGGGAGCAGCCGAAACCAGCCCGACTCGTCCCCCGTGGCGCGTGCAGCCAGCCCACGCCGAGCCCTTATCGGCTTTGTTTTGGGCTCGGGCGGCCCCGCGGGCGCTCGCTGTCACCTTGGGCTGGGGGCCAGCTGGATGCGCAGCAAGCGGGAGGGGTGAAGGCCACTCTGCCGCGGTGGCAGTGCTGCTCTCCTCCTCTCCTCTCCTTTTTCCACGTAGCTCCCGACATTTCATCTGCATCTTTCCCCTTTTTGCAATTAAAACTGCAGTCCTGGGCTTGCCCTGATGGTATATGCAGAAGGATGCAGAGATGCGAACGGCCCCCACCTCCCCACGACTGCCCAGCGCTGCCTTTGGTGGGGACACCTTGGCTCCTGTCCGGGGAGGGCAGGGAGCACCCAGAGGGGTGCTTTGGGGTGGCTGGCAGGCTCTCGCTGCACCTCCTTGCCCCAGGGTTTTGCAGATGCTCCCCCTGCTCGCAGCACACTGCGTGCAGCAAAGCCCGGCTGCAAACAGCCATGCGGGGTGGGTGGGAGCACAGGGACACCCCCAGCACCCACCACCATGGCCCCAGGGGTCTGGGTCCCACCCTGCTCCGAGCCCCGCAAGCATGCGAAATTGGCACC
>NW_009192571.1:0-241 GCF_000690835.1 Fulmarus glacialis
AGCCTTCGTCGATCATCTCGATGTTGGTGATGATGTTCTCCGGATCAAACGAGATCTCGGTCTCATCAGCTGGAATGAGACAGAGCGAGGGAGGGGGTTAAAACCAACCCCCGACCCCAGCACGGCCGGAGACACTGGGAGTCCCCCGCCTGCCTCGGACGTCCCTCCTGCGGGGACACGCTGTGCCAGGCGGACACCCCCTTCCTTAAAGAAAGGAGTCTGGGACACGGTCGGCTTCCCC
>NW_009192572.1:0-13362 GCF_000690835.1 Fulmarus glacialis
TGGGGATGTCCTCTCATGGGGAGCACCCGAGGGGTGTCCAGAAACCCCTCAGCTGCAGCTATGGAGGGGAAGGGTGGCCAAGGCCTGGCTACAGAGAGGAGTCCAGGCTGGAGGATGAACACAGAATCACAGAATCATAGAATCATAGAATCATTAAGGTTGGAAAAGACCTCTAAGATCATCAAGTCCAACCATCAACCCAACACCACCATGCCCACTAAACCATGTCCCTAAGCGCCTCATCTAAACGTCTTTTAAATACTTCCAGGGATGGTGACTCCACCACTTCCCTGGGCAGCCTGTTCCAAGGCCTGACCACTCTTGCAGTAAAGAAATTTTTCCTAATGTCCAGTCTAAACCTCCCTTGGCGCAACATGCAGGGTGGGATGGGGTGATCTGTGGGGTCAGTGTGGGCAGGAGTCAGGCTCAGGGATGTTGTGAGGGAGGATGATGGCCCAGGGCAGAATACAGGGAAGGGACCAAGTCCCCTCCCACAGCACAGCCTGAGGTGGGTTCTGAGTATGTACCCAGAAATGGTGGTGGACAGTGTTAAGAGTAGACAGCCCGTGGACACTACAGCTCCTGATGTAGGTAACCAAACCCTGTTTTGGCTGGGAATGGCAGCTGGACCTTCTGCAAGGAAGGCAAGACATCTCACCAGTGCAGGCAAGGTCCACCAACAGTGCAGACAAGGTTCACTGCCAGCTCTGGCTGCCCTGTCCCCATGGGTGGTTAGTACAAGATTGTCATGGATAAAGGCGTCAGAGAGGAGATGAAACTTTCCTTCTTCTTCTCTACCTCCATGCCCACCCCAGCTGGAGGAAGTCTGCTGGGTACTAGGCTGGCTGGGGCAGGGACATGGTGGGGGCACCATATGGGCAGGGGGCTGGGGCCAGTGGTGCAATGGACAATGCACCAGGAGAATGCAGGGTTGAGTCCTGCCTGACTCGACCTAATCCTGCCCACAGCCTGGCCATGGTGGAGGTGATGGGAATCAGGCTGCCCCGGTGTCCTTCTGGAAGTGGTGGGTAACCAACCTTGGGTATTGCCGTGGTTCTGGCTTATTCCCTTGTTTTGTCATGTATTCTGCCAGCAACAAGACATTTTTCTATCAGAAATCCATCAGGCATTTTTCTCAAAAACAGCTGTTGTTACACCTTGTTCACGAATGTCCCATTTCACCTGGGACTTCTGCAGGACTGGACTGCAGGGTGGCTACGCCTCCATCCATCCCATTCCCTTCCTCTTTCAGAGCATGTTTTTTTTTGCTCAATGCACCTTTGCTTTGCTCCACCCCAGTTCATCCCACATCGTTCCTCACTGCTCTACCTTCTGCCCAGTGTCACAAATTCTGACATCTTTGCACTCAGTTCCCGCTTGCCCCAGAGCTCATGTTAGAGCTCTGACACCATTACTAGTATGTCTCTTTACCTTTAATGAAAATAAACTATTTAATATAAGTGTACAAGTTTGTGATGTAAAGCAGAATTTACTGTTGTTATTAAGAATGATCCATTTCAGAAAATCATTGAGAAATGAGTTAAAAAATGAGAAAATGATTACTAAATGCAAATAAAAACTACAGCATCCAAATGAGGAATGACATAAGTGATAGTTTTATAAATGCATTTATTTTCTGCAGTGGATATAGTTATCTAGCTACACTTAAGGCAGTTTGCTTGAATTGCACAGCCAATGAGCTACTTGCCCATCATATGTATGTGCTGTATACAAATACATGAGATACACAGTACTCATTTGGAGAGAAAGACCGCGGCTGAACTTTATTAGATTTCTCTTTGTGGATAATTGTTTGGGAGTAAGCCACAGCAATCTCACCTGGGCTAGTGGTAGGGTACATTTCTATATGGAAACATCCTTCTCTTGTGAAAAAAAGAAATCTCAGCAGAAGACTTTCTGAAATCCTTCATTTTCAAGCTTTCGAAAATGAGTTTTATTTTTAAAAGAAGTAACTGGCATCATGTTGTTACTGCTCTCCGACTGCACGAGGTAGCATTTATTAGCAAGGCATGAAGTGCTAGGAGAAGGGGTAGGATGCTGCTTTAGACACCTGAAGGTGTCTACAAGGATGATGCCTACTTGTGCCCTAGGCAGCAGAGCTCCCATTATTACTATAATTAAAAAGTTTAAAAAGTTATATAAAAGTATATGAAGTTAGAAAAAGGTTATACACTTATCCTGAATGTGTGCAACTCCAGTCCCTAAAATTTGGTGTGCAACCAAAAGGCATCTCTCCTCCAGACCTATTAATAATAGTCACGTATTTACTCTGTGAATTATCAATGCTGAAGACGGAGCAAAGAGGCAGGCACCCACCTTTCCATCTGAGCAAACCCTGCCCACAAGAAGGGCTTTGCTGTCCCTTCCTCCGCCAGCATGTCCTCCCGCAAGAGGGAGCCATCAACTAGCTCATGGGCTCCACAAGCTGCAAAGCCAAGCTGGAGATGCATTTTGCTCAGTAAAGGACCCTCCGTCCCTAGGCCAGGCTGGAAATTTAGCTTGTTTCCTTCCCGCAAATACAGTTCTTTCTCCACGGTCCATTTTTTTTTTTTGGCTATTCAGTCCCACTGGTCTCTCTTAGACTTTCCCCCTCCATCAGCCCACTGTTTTCTAGAAGTGCAGCTTCAGATGTGGTCACGGTGAACTTCACCTGCTGCCTGCTCCCTGCTGACCACCTCGCAGTGGCACCTCTCCTCCTCTACCCCACTCTGGTACTTGCTTAGTTTCCAACCGCATGACATAATGGGAGAGATTCAGCTGCCTAAATTCAGGCATGTTGTGTTATGGGATATGCTGCCTGGTCTATATTTGCCTCTCCAGAAACTCTGAGTATCCCATAGACCTCTGTCCCATGCAGATATCTTGGATGCTGCGGGACATCTATAGTGATATTATGTTCAGACAAGCGAATCCTGCCTGGGGGTGGGAGTCAGCTCAAAGATTTGGACAATTAAAGTAGGTGTCTCCACATAGAGGTATATTTGTGTGTTAGACAGCTGACACACTACTAGGGCCATAAAATGTCTTGAGGAGATGCAGGAGATATTTCTGGACATTTGGCTTTGCTGTGTTCATTTTTATTTTTAAGCAGAATATATTGATGATCTGTATGATATCCATTCGATAGAATACTGAAATTTTCAAATTTCTCAGCAGAACACCCCGTTTTCCCCCCAACACCCTTTTCCAACCTCTTACAATGTTATAAATAAGGTCTGGTTTTCAGTTAGCTCGAAGAGCACTGCAATCAAATTCTGCTGATTTACATTGCTATAACACAAATGCGTATAAGTGCTTGGGGGAAGCAGATGTTTCCCATAATTTTAGTGTCCCAGGTTACTTCAGAGCTAGCCCAGGCCCATTAACTAAAACATTCAAAATGAAAGAAGTGTCCTCCCTTCTCAAGCATACTCCCTTCCTTGTGCTCTCAAAGGATGTGAGTCCCAGGGAAAGATTCATAGTTTTCTGAGTCTACTGAAAGGAGACAACAGACATCTCACACGATGGTAGAAGCTTATTGGTGTCTGCCACTCAGATGGATCTACATCTTCTTCAGCATATCTCTACTCGAGGACATGTAACTACAATGATTTCACCTGGCAGACACTTCTCAGGAGCTATCACGGTGATTTCAAGGTGAGAACTGCCTAGTGGAGATGTCTATGGCTGTCAGGCCCATGGCTGAGGAGCTCACTGCAGCACTGGCGGGCTCTTCTATGGCCAGACCCTCTGCAGTTTTAGGGGAAGTCAATCCAGTGGGTCACCCAGTGTTCATCCCGTATTGATAACTGCTGCACACTTCCCCACCAATTGCAGCAGGAATATAGGCATCTTCTGGAAATACCTGTCAATATCTACTCATTGCTTCCCATGCCCCCATCAGAAGAGGTGACCCTCCTGGTGAGATTGATACCCATAGAGTATATTTTTCAAGCTATTATTAAATTAGCTAACATAAGTGGCTGAGATGGGCAGGGATGCTACTATATGGGCATTTTATATTGCTGTGGAAGTCAGGATTAGCAAGTTCTACTCCATGGCAGAAAGATCACTAACGGGTTTATCTCTATTTCCCAGATTAAGAAAGAGAAACAGCCATGTTCCAAAGACTCTGTATCTCACCTGCCTCAGACACATACCTCAAGACAGGGTTGAAGTCTCCTCTGGAAGTCCTTGGGTCTCCATTGACTCCAAGGGAAAACTAGAAGATGATGTTAGATTAGACAGCTGGGATGGGTTTCATCCCATCCCTTTTGGACGTTGACAGTAGAGGTGCTTCCACCTGAACTAGTCTTCTGCATTTCCTTCATAGTCAATGGAGAAAAGCAAGTACTGGGTGAGTCTGCCAGAATATCACATTGCAGAAGTGACACTGGCTACATGATGGGCTCCAATGCAGGCGCTAAACTGTAGACACCTCAAGTGGGGTGAGGGGAACCCCACTTGTAATTTGCATGTATCTAATGTGAGACAAACTCCACCAAAAACCACAAAACAGAAGATCCCAAATTATGGGTGATTCATCTTAATAATGCTAACGACTAAAATAGCGAATAAAACAACCCTGCTCAGAATTCTGCAGTTGTTTGCATTTTTACACCCTGCATGGAAATGCATGAAAAAGTCTCCAGCAGTCCTGTCTGCTGGTAAACTGGATGAACTGGGAACAGGCCCTTCCTGTGACCATTGCAACACTGAGCATGAGGAAGCTATTGACTGTATGGAGGGTTGGTGATGTTCTCCAGCCCCAGTTGTAGGTCAGCTGCAGAACCGGTCATTAGGCAGGAGGCAGAGCTTTCCTCATGTGTAAGTATTTCTTCTGTGATCCGTATAAAACATGTCTCTTACCTGGAATAACCTGGGAGAGGAGGATGAGAATAAACAAGAGCAAATGAAATGCAGAGGCACCAAGGCAGAATGAGATGGCAATTCTTTGCTAGGTGGTAAGAGAGTTCCAGTGTTTGTAGGGCTTCTGGGAGCAAGAAGGACTGGAAACAGAGTTTTTACTTCAATGTATATAAGCGTAACCCTTGGCCAAAACTGCTAATGGACACCTCTGCATCACTTTTCCTGATCAATCACAGGGTCATCTCTGAGGTGATATGACCTGCCTCAAGCAACGGGGACTCTGGAGGGAAAACCTTTACTAAAGTCAATTTCACTCCGAATCCAACGTTTTTTTTTCTGAGATAAAATTTTTTATCATAATTTGAAGGGAATCATCATCATATAAATGCTTATAGCCTGATACCGAGAACATTGTCTGTGCAATGGCTGGAAATTATAGGGAAAAATTGGACAAGCACTCCTCCTCTACCAGGTTATTAACACACTCGAAATGTTGTATTTGCACTTCACTTCCCATGAAAAAAAAAGGCAAACATTTCCAGTCCATCAACAAACAAACCAGGTTCACCTATTGCAATTTTAAAAATAGCTTTGCAGAATTAGAAAGCTGGGTTCCTGCTCCAGTCTGACTAAGTACAGCGTTGGGTCCTGTCTGAGAGCTGAGATACTCCCCTTGGCCTCAGTGGGAACCTGAGCCAGCTGAAGTTTGCTTGTCAAGGTCTTTGTTTCATCCATTTCCCTGGAGTGCCTGAAAATGGACATAAACAGCTCTCCTGCCACATGGCTGCCCGGGAGACTCAATGGCGCCTGCAAATTTGAAATGAAAAGCTAACAAAGAAACCAGAAAGGCAGAGAACAATGCACATTGAGTAAGGGGAAGGTTTATATTGTTGATATCAAGGCCACTGGGTCAGGACAACATCAATAAATATCATGTACAGAAACAGGCTCAAATAAGTGGTTTCTGGTTTTCACTGGTTTCTTCTGCTCTGAAGGAGAACCTGCGCTGTCAGCAACCGTTTCAGTATGACTGTAGCAAAATTCAAACACTGTACGGACACATCCTCATGAAAACTGTATCACGAATCTCACTTGTCCTCTGCTTTTTACACCTGCAAAACTCAGGGTGCTGCTCATGACATCTGCAAACTCTAATAATCTGCACCTCATGCGTGACCTTGCTGCCTGTCCTGTAATGCAACACTAGTTCCCAAGAGAAAGCAATGAGGAATTGATGGGCATTCCATGCATAGACATAGCAAATAAATCTGTTTTGTTCTGCGAAAGGTGCTTTGAAGAAAAAGAAGTCATTTTTGTTTGTCAAACTATCGTTGAAAAGCCAGAAAAGTGACAAATCATTTCCTCAGGACTCCCTGGAGCAGAGAGCGGACAAATACTCATTTCTAGTTTATCAGCATCCCTAAAGCATTTGATCCTGTTTAAGAGAACACCACGAGCACTCGGGGGTTGAACAATGGCTCAGGCAATAGGTGCAGGAACCCGCAGTGCTGATCACTTCTAAGATGGCAAGATCTTACTTTTTAAGTAGAAAAATTACGTTTTTAATAATACAGTATATTTCATGGAAATGAAGTCCTGGCAGCCTGAGCACAAACCAAGCTGGTTAATTCCATACTGCTGTAACACCTTGTCCTTGGGGTAAGGCACTAACATTTGAGAAGTTGAGGCATGGGAGAACAGTGGGACATACTGACTCAGTCCTGGAGAGACTTTTTGGCAATTTCCATATGCTTTTATTTAAATGCATTATGAAACCAAATGAGCTCTCTGCAGAAGTGCAAGTTGATGCATTCTAACTAACACCATAAGATAACAACTCATTCAAACTGAAACCCTGTGAGAAGAACCTCAATTAATCTGCACAGCTTTCCTTAATAGCCTGTTACTTTACTTCTGAGGTCTAAGTTCTTCTTAGTTCTTTAATATTCAGATGCTTGCTCTGCGTGACGTAAGAGTGGAGACGGGAAATGACCCGTGGTCTGTGCTGGCTTGACCTGAATGGGTTAACTAACCATCTGGATATCTTCCAAGGTGTTTGAAAGCAAAATGAGCAAGTGCAGCCTCCTGGAGACATAGTTACCTAGCCACTGACAAGATCTGTACTTTCAACTGCAGCCTGCAGATCAGGGTCTCAGCAGACTTGGCTTGAGCATGCAGCATGGTAGGTGGGGAGAGAGGGAGGGTAGAGGAGGTACAGGGCACAGGATTTGGGCTGTGTTTCCGGTGGTTTAGGTTTGGGATGAGTTAGAAGGATGGTAGATTTGGGTTCAGAAAGTCAAGGGTGTAGAAAAAAAAGAGAAGAGCTGAAGGAAAGCAAAGCCAAAGCCCCAAGAGAAGAGTTGGGAGGTGAAAACCTTTTTCCTTGCTCCCGTACATCCAAGGTTGTGCATGCAGTTGCCTTCAATATCTCTATAAGATGATGCTCTGACACCCCTGCCATCCCATCCTGTACATGACTCTTTGTACCTATGTACCCTCCTCATCATCTGCTGCTGAGAGGGGAAGATGCTTTTCCAGGGTCCCTGATCGGACAGAAAGGTTGTTGTTACCAGGGATCCTAAAGCAATGGCATGGCAAGGTGGACCTCCCCTCTACCAGTGCAGGTGGATGGATTTTTACAGGGTTGATCCACTGCATAGACCTCTCCTCCTGAGAAAGAGGGTTTTTCCTTCCCCCTCTTCCACCGCCATCTCAAAAAGCCAACTCATTCTGCAAAGCTGCCCTGTCCTGTGAGAGACACCTTTATTCCCCTGGAAATGAGAAAAGACATTTTTCACACCTACGCACCATTGGCGTGGAAAAGCGCTTCTAGAGATGTTTCTACCCTACCCTTGATTTAGGACCCCTTCTTCCCCTTTCACTACCTACGTCACATTCTGTAGCTGGGATTTTCAAGGATTCATCAAGAGTCCTTTGCTGTCATGTAATAAAAGTGAAACTTGAGCCAATAAGTTATGGCAGCTTTATGGGGCTATGGATTTTATGGAGCTATTCTGAGATTTTCATTTGCCTGCTTATACAAATACAGGAACACTTCATCACTCTCTGTGTATAAAAGCCTTTTTCTCTGTGTATCTTCCGTGAGTCTGAGACCAAGCTCCAGCCATGAGGACCTCCTCATACCTTCTGATTGCTCTTCTTGTCTTAATTTTCCAGAATTTACAAAGTAGAGAGAACAAATCCTGTCATTTCAAGGAAAGTGTCCAAAAATGCATGAATTATTGAGGACCCTGGGAGAGTTTTAAATAGTGCTTAGGAGCAGGTTTTCAGTTGTGCAGAGTACAACAGCAGTCCTGACTCCATGGGAAATGAAACTCAACCCGTATAATGGAATGATAAAGACTGAGAGCCAGGAAGCTTTGAAGGTCACCATAAGCAGGCAGTGCATCAGTGTAGGGAGCACTCTTGTGTGCTGTGAGCTTTCTTGCTGAAGGCTAATCCCTAGCTATGGTACAATGTGGCATTAAACACCCCTTTAAATTTATCCCATTTCCACAGGTTGTCACTGGTTTGGGTGCAGATCCTATCAGAAAATGTTTTTCAGGTCTCAGGAGAACTCTTACTGAAAGCTGGGCAGGAGAGAAAGTGCTTCTGGACTACACGGTCCCCCCGTGCTTAAAGAACCCACCTGCAAAGTGAAAGAGCTGGGGTGGGATTATGGTCTCCAGAGATCAACAGCTTGATATAGGCACCTGTGTGCACTGAGATGCCCTTGTGTACCTGAGATATCATCTCAAGGGGACAGATGGGACACAGACCCTGTGGGACAGCTGAGACCTTCTAGATGGGCAGCTGGAGCCTGGCAGGGTACCATGGCCCACCTCAAACAGCCCTGTGCTTCCGTATGCAGGTATCTCTGTGGAGCCCACAGGTTGTACAGTGCATGGGGTCTAGAGACCTACTCAGCAGCTCACATGTGCACATCATAGTTAAGGTGAGCTTCGTTGACTCTGCTGACTGCCCTGCCTCGCTCTTCCCAGCACACTTCATCTGCCTAAACTTGATACTGTTAGTGACCCTCGGCTATCTGGGGTACTCAAGACATTTGCACAGGGTGAGAAGGTATGGTGTTGGTCAAGCCTTATACCCAAGGGTGCCTAAAACGTCTCTAGATGGTTACCTTGTGGCCACAGAAATCCCCTACTCACTGTTGAAAACAGGAGCTCAGACACCTAGCTCACATGGAGACACCTATGGCTATGTGGTTGAAGTCCATACCTGTTTTCTGAGCCGTGCCCTGCACTTTATTTCTTTAATGCAGAAGGAACAGCAGGAGACATCATGAGAGTCTTGCTCCAGAAGAGCCTGTTGGCTAAGGCAATGTCAAAAACTAGCAGGAGAAAGTTTTGGACCTAAGGCTGCCGTGTCCCTGAGGACTACTTCAGGCCACTAGCTATCCCAGAGTAGACCCAGGATCCTTTCTTAGTTAAGAAATAACGGTTTGATGCTTGTATGAAGTTTGCAACCATTTGGCCCTGAAGTTGTGAGGGATCTGCAAACTGTTTGCAGGTATTAGTTACATTTATTAAATAATTCTGGAGAGAAAACAGCGTGGGTGATATTTCAGCTGGAGCTCCTGTTCCTCAGCCATTTTCTATACACAGAAGACAGGCTAGAGTTTGGTTCTTTCTGCTGCTTAAAAGCCTGGATAAAACTAAGGCAGCAACACTTCATGTGGGGGTTTCTAAAGACCCAACTCTTATTTCCTTTGTGTCTTACACCTGCACAGCACAGAAAGTTTCATTTCAGTACGAACGGAAATTTTCACGTTAAGTGAAATAATGTTGTGTGTGTGGTTTTTTTTTTTTCCAATGGCAATTTCATAGCAATAACTTGGAGAAGTCCCAGTTCACTTCAGTCCAAATCAAACTCATTTCTGTTTTCCAGCTTGATGCGTCACTCAGAAGTTCAGCTATGCATGCAACCCAGGCTGCCGATTACTCACAGGCAACCTAACCACAAACCCTGATCTGATAATATTTTGTGCCTGCGCTTTCTCATCAGAGTACAAAATGTTTTCTGTCTGCAGGCAGCCGGACTTGGGACGTCTTGGACACTTTCTGGTGTGGCCTAAGAGGAAACTGCAGACACTACTGCCATGTAAATGAGTATCTGATTAGAAGCTGTTTCTATAACAAATACAGATGCTGTAAGAAATACCCAGGAATATTCTATGTTCCCAAAGAATAAAGAAAAGAAAAAGGAGGCGTGTTCGTAGCTTCGAAGATATCTCTGCTTTTTAACTTAGGCTCATTCATGATTCTTCAACATAAGGATTTTTCTTCTGGTTTTTGATGTTGAGTATATGCTTTCCCTGTTTTCCGTGGGGAGTTACTTCTCACACTGTTAGATGCAATAACTTGGTTTAAGGGGAAAAATTGCAATTTTATCCACTATAGATATAATAAATTAAGACATGTTGTTCTGGCAATGTGCCAGATTTCTGTATCTCACACAAAGGAGGAGGATTCATATTTTATTAAGATTATACTTTATTTTGTTAACTCATATTTTATTAAGCTTCTGCTGTAACTCACATTTATCATAACAACTGAGAAAAAAATACATACGTATCATTCATTAAATATTCCCAGTTTGTCTGAAGACAATGATGCGGATGATTTAATAATTTTGATTAATGTGTAAGATGAAGAGTTTGGAAATAATATCTTCTACACTGCACCTCACCAGAAGTTTCAAAGTAGTTTCTCAGGCAAGTCTCTCAAAAGGGAAAAAAACTAAACCGGTTGGGTATCTAAATCCATACGTATTCAGATACCTGAAATTAGATATCCAAGCATGAAAATTAGAGGTAGGATTGCTCTTTGCAGGTAAATTTGGATTTTGTTACACCAAGGCAAGTTGTAGATGCAGCTTGCATTCACTGCAACAATTCATATGAAAGAAAGACTTTTCAGGGCTGTTTCATCCAACACTGCTGGATAAGAGGATGTTATTACTTTTTTTGTCTGACAGCTCTGTAGCTAGGATATGTGAGACATAGCTCCAGTTCTGTTTTTCCCTGGAGTACTTAAATCCATTAATGATGGATGCTTTTCAGACTACCAAGTACTAAAGAAAATGTTCATTTTACCTTCTTGACCCTGTTGTATGTGGTATAAAAAAATCACACATCTACTGGAGTAGGGACAGTACCCCGGGTCTCCTGGCTCACACAGGGAGTGGTCTAGCTGACACAGTGGTGTTTTGGGACAGGATTCCTTGCTCCCAAAAGGGCTTTATTTTGTATTAAACCTTTTGATCATTGCGTCTCAAAGCAGGACCTTACAAACGATTCTATAACCTTCTCTTTTTTTCCATTTTTTTTTTCTACAAAACAACCACAACCAGAATTTCACAATTGAGAAGAACAGGTAGGAATTGACCCAGTTGCCCACACATAGAGGCTACAGCCATTTGAGAGGCCCTGTGACATTAGAAATGTCCATGCCTGCCTGGGACTGGCAGATATCATGCAGGAGCTACAGGGGATCTGCACCCTCACGGAGCAGCAGCTGGAGGCCAGATGGGATCCCTGAGGCATCTTTAATGACAATAGATGCCTTTAGCTCTGGACTTGGCCAACTAAGTACAAGTATCTACAGTGCAGGTTTCTGCATGTGTGTTGGCTCCTAAGGTCCTACGACAGCCAAAGAGGCGACGTGAGTCCTAGAACCACTAATTAAACATCTCATTCCATGCAGCCACATCCATTGTAGATGCTTACATCTCAGTATCTGAGTGTAGCACTGACCACCGCCATTAAGCTCCAGTCCAGTTGACCACACATGAGTGTCCAGTGCCATTTTAAATAAGTTAGGCCATACACATGGCCATCCATTTGCCCTTCTAGTCATACGCAGATTGTCCCAGAGGTCCTGTGTCTTACCGGATAGTCCCATTCTTTGGGTACCCTAAAGCAGCCCACATGAGTTAAGCCTATATATTTGGGCAACTGAATTGAGTCCATAATATCAACTAATTAATATTCGCAGGAAGAAAATTGGTTGTTTAGTTGGTTCAAATTTTATTTTTCAGTTAGGGAAATGATGCAAAAAATCATTTATTTGCATTGACGAATGGAGACTGCAAACATTGCAGCAGAACCTTGGACGTTCTGCTATACTCACCATCACCAACAGTCTTCTGGCACTCCCAGGTGCCTTCCCTCCCACCAAAACGATGGCTAATTTTCGCTGGGTGGTCCATTACCAACCACCTTGATCTTTGAAGGTAACAAGCAATGAAGCTCTCCAGGTGGGTCAGTATTGAGAAGCAGCCTTCCCAGTGGCCAGGTAGGGAGGAATAGTTACCTCTCTGCTTGCTTTTGTGACCCTCTGCCATTGTTCAGGTTCAGCCATGTGCAGCGGTCAAGCTGTACTCATTGCCTTCCACAGTCACCACTGCCAAGGTCCCTGGACATCCAGGTCTGTTCCTACTGCCCTATAAATGCAGGAGTGCTCCCTCCTCCCCTGCTCAAAGGTTCTGGTGTTGTGGCCCTGTCTCCACGCTGCAGCCGAGACCTTCCACCATGAAGCTCTTCTCCTGCCTCATGGCTCTTCTCCTCTTCCTCCTCCAGGCTGTTCCAGGTAAGGGGCAAGACCCACGCTGGGGTCTGCCTGTGTAGGAGGTACAAGTAACTTGTGCAGTGGTGCAGACTGTACTCCTCCATGCTCTTCAGCTCCTTTCATTAGAGCCATTGCCTATTTCTCAGTGTAGAAGCAGAAATGAAAAATGAACCTATGGTGACCAGATGTCAAACCAGAACCTCCCCACAGAAGCCACGACCGGGTGTTGGCTCCTTATGACTCTTTGAAGTCTCTTTATGCCACTTTGTGGCACTATTGGAAAATGGTACCATGGAAATCATCTGCCTTTTCTTACCCTGGGGTCATAAATTGTCTCCTTTGTGTACAGTAGAAGAGCAGCAGAGGAGTTCCCTTGTATTACTCAAGTTGAACTACACCAGTGAAGTTTACTTAAGCTCTGAATATGCTGGTTCACCTTCCTCAGCCCTTCTGCTGCACTGACTCATTTACCGATTGTGCTTTTAGCCTAGCTTTTCTTCATGCTTAATGGAACTCCCCACCTTGGAGTAAGTCTTTCAGAGAAGGAAGGAACTGGGCAAACCTCTTGTCCCTGTTAACTGGGCCAGATCCCAGCTTTTGATATTTTTTAAGTCATAGGTACATCTCAGAGCATACGAGCACCATGCTGTCCCTTGCATGACCAGCCTGCAGCATTGCAGTCCTAGAGCTCAGAAGCATCCAAAAGCTGGGCTGTCCCTACCCACTACAAAATGCATAACCAGGATATGTTCAGAAACTTGCCGTCAACAGCTACACTTTTCTCTAGTTGTACAAAAGTCTTCCTCGGAGTCCTGTGAGGTTGCAAAACTTTTTGAAAAGCTGCCTTGGGCTTTGGGGGTATTTGTATCAGACCCCTAATTGAGGTCCGTGGGGTTTCAGCAGG
>NW_009192572.1:13393-30267 GCF_000690835.1 Fulmarus glacialis
AGAAATGGACTGATCCTGCAGCACAGCTGGGAATCCCATTCTTCCTGTAGGTCTCAGCTTGCCCAAAGACACCTTACGTTGTGTTGGATACCACGGTTTCTGCTTCCATTCAAAATCCTGCCCAGAGCCGTTTGCCGCGTTTGGAACTTGCTCTCGGCGTCAGAAAACCTGCTGCATAGGTATGTGTGGAAACCCTCCCCAGGCAGGCAACATTTGGAGAGGAGATTACTAAAGTCAGCAAAACACACTCTTGCTCTTATCTCCAAAAGAGATAAGCCACCTCCTCTTATCTACAAAGATGGACCTGGCAGTTCTTTCATTAATGGCAGCATGGAGCACAGGAACAGAATTGCCAATTTGGGCTGGCCAAATATCACGTAGCCCAATGTCCTGTCTCCAGCAGAACAGATGTCCGGGGAAAGAAGACCAAAATTGTGGCCCACAGAGAGTCTTCCTTCCTTGATATATCTTCCCGTGATCATCTGTTGAGGGACTGCTGACTGTGTCCACACTGCTATGTTTAATAGGTGCCAGCTGACCTCTTCCCTGTAAATTCATCTAACCCTTTCTGGACTTGCTTATTTTTGGAGCTCCTCAATAGTCAACGTATATCATTAAGTGAATACATGCTTTATGGCCAACTGTGAGAATCAGATCTAAGGTTCATCTGATCCAGCATCCTGTATCTGTCCGTGGCCAAAAGTGGATGTTTCTATACAGTTACTCTGTGTGTGTAAAATGACTATTAATGAACACTACAACCATATAATTACTCTTCCTTATATATTCTCCTGGCTTTCATGAATTGGCAGCTCAGGACTTTTAGATTTAAGCATCTTCGTGTTTAAAAGTCCTTACTGGATTTTTCCCGCCTTAGATTAGGAATTCCTTCTGTTTGTTTTAAAACCTCTTCCCTCATAATTTTTTTCAATACCACCTACTTCTGTACTGCAAATGAAATGTAGTCATTCCGCATCCACCTTCTTCATACCTTTACAATATCCCTCCTTCAGTCGTTTCTTATCCAAGTTGGTGGGTCACAAATTCCTCTTTTCACAGAAGTGCTCTGATGACCCCCATAGTCCTTCTTTGTGTCCTTGCTTTTGGAGACACAGTAAACAGAACTTCATGACACTTTCCATGTATGAGTTGGTTCAGATGGTGATGTAATGTTTTCTGTTTTGGCTTAAATCCTTTTCATTGCAGACACGACATCAAACTTCCATACTTGTCAAGACGAGGGGGGTCATTGTGTACCTCCAGAAATCGAATGTCTGCAAGAACAAGTGGGACTTTGCCCTCACAGAGAATGGAAGTGCTGCACAGAAGTGTAATAAAGACCTCATGGAATTGCCAAAAACCACAGAAATGAATCGACAAGAAAACAAACAAGTTTTCTTCCTAGCGTTGTAGAGAAGATGTCTGTTTTCTCAACATGCAAAGTGTACAATTAACTAGAGGTGACATGTTTCTTTATATAACAAAGGCAATAAATACTAAATAAACAGATATAACAGCAGTATATGTATGGAAAGAGACAGAATGTCTCTCTATTACACCCACACACAGAAATCCACAGAAACTGTGCTGTAACATCCTTGGAAACCACATCCCCTCATAATCCAAACCTCACCTCCCTCTCTTTTTTGTCTTAATTTCTTCCTTCCTTCCTAACAGAAGGAAAGTCGATGTCTTTTCCTTCTATTAAAGTGACAGAAGCAAGGACTGTCCAACTGGCATGGTCAGGCCGTGTCTACGCTATTCAACTCCCGTTCCCCAAAGCAGGATGCCAGTCAACTGCCCTTCCCCGCCTTCCTATTTCTATCAATAAACTGCACCCACCTGAGCACAGGTACCACCCATGGGGAGTCTTCATGTGTGACTGGGCAAATCAACCTAAAACCATCTATCTAAAACTATTTTATGCAGTCTGTGCTTCCCTCTGTGGTAAGTTTGAATTTATTAACTGCAGAAGTTTCATTCAAAATGTTGACATAAAAGTGTTTTCTTCCCAGTGTCATCTCCATGTGCTCAGCAGCTCCCAGTCATGACTTGCTGGCTTCCTACTTTATCCAGTTGAAGGCTGACTAGCTGAACATCTTTGCAGAGGAAAATGAGAAGGGGTGGCATTCATCTCCCAGCGACATAAAAATGACCCTTGGAGCACAAGCTGTGGCACCTTCCTTGGATGGAAGGATTTCAAACCCTTCCCACACAGGACAGAAAGCCCCTTGCAGCAGCAAACTTCCATCATCCTGTTTCTCGACAGCTGAGATATCCTTTCCTCTGGCGTGAACTAATGCAAATGGCTTGTTCATATCCCCACCACCCACTTTAGAAAGGTCATTCCCTAAATCAGTGTGTTAACCATCATCTTAGTCATCCTAGGCTGTTCTTCTGGTCTACAGAGAGGAACAGATCCACTGGCAATGTCATTACACTCATCCCTCACTGACCAGCCAGCATTTAGACAGGTGAGATGACCTTGTTCTAACAATTTTTTTCTCCATTCCAAAGATGTGTAAAATAATATTGACCTCTGCCAATGGGAAAACTTTATTTCCGTAGCAGCATCACCGCTCCATGTGACAGTCTAGGAAACCAACCAAGAGCTTAACAGGGATGCTTAGTAATTGGAGATGAACGCTCTTCAAGTGAGATCTCCAATCAGTTGTTCAAACTAATTTAATTCATTTTCTCCTAGGAATAGTCATGCTGCAAGGAATTCTTTGCACTCTTCTAATATCTCTGAGGGTGTTTTCTGCCATGCCTACTGCTGGTAGTTCAAGGAGTATTTTTTGTAGGTGTTCCCCCAGTTTGTATCACAAATCTGGCAGGTGTGCGTGGTTTGCAGCTGGAAACAGCAGAACCCTTCCTGAAGCCACATTTTTTACCTAGGATGGAGTACTAAAGGGGAAGAAAAGTTTAGAAATTATTGGAGAATTTTTTTAAGCATTTTGGCTTTGACTGTTGTCTGCCCTTCGTATTTTTTGGTAGAGAAGAAGGAAGGCAATTTATGTAACTACACATCAGGAAAAAAAACTCAAGGGAGGAAAAACCCCACAAATACATAAGCATTATGTAGTAGATGTCAGTCCAGGCTTATGGTCTGCCTACACCAGTTGATTATTTTTTGCTAGAGAAGAAGGAGGGCAATTTATGTAACTACACACCAGGAAAAAAAAACTCAAGGGAGGAAATAACCCACAAATACATAAGCATTATGTAGTAGATGTCAGTCCAGGCTTATGGTCTGCCTACACCAGTTGATCTGTGTTATTTTAGGAGTTTTTAGTGTCAGCAGCTCTTCCTGGAGGAATCTCAGCAGGATGAGCAAGAACAGAAAAGTGGGAAGAGAAGCAATGCTGTAGATGGCTTGTCTGCTTCAGAAGTGGGTAGGAGAAGCCAATTTTCTTTCATTTCATAAGAAACTGAGTTTTTTTGAGAAAACTGTGACAGTGACTATGTCTGTGGGAAGCTGCTGTCCCTGGCTCTCTGCCTCACCCAATGCCAGACGTCGTGCCCTGTCAGGGTGGTCTTTGACATGGTTTTGGCTGTCTCCTTCCTTTTTTCTGGAGCGGGGGAGGGTGCTTTGGATGGATGGGGATCGATGAACATGTTTAGATCAGAAAGAAGATGGGAGGGAAGACAACAGGGAAATCATTTGCAAATCAAACCCAGATGCACAAATAACCGGAGGACAGATGTACCCTTGGGCAAACAATTGTGCTTTGCTTCCACAAAGCATTTGGGCACTTGTAGCCCCAAGCTCCTGAGTTTTCCTGATGACTTCAAAGCCCAAGGTCATACTGCCAGTCATTACAAGCTGGGGACAGAGCCCAGGTTTTCCCCAACCCTTACACCGTCCAAACTGGCAACTCACTTTCAGAAAACTTGGTATATTTTCATGCCAATTCAGAATCTAAATTGCTACAACTGTTCTAGTAAACTGAGCAGTCTCAGAGCCTCTTCTCTAGCCCTGAAGCCAAATGTCATAATCTGGCCGTGTCCATCCTCTCTCCTCCTCCAGAAACAGATGGCTACATCCAGACTGCCTGGTGGAAGAGATCCCTGATCCCAGACACACTTGGCAATTGTTTGGGAGAGAAATAGTTAGCCTTTTCCTTTCCAGGGATATGCTAAGCATTTCACAGTTTGGATGACCAAATCCCAGTGCTTGTGTCCTGCCCTGTTTTGTTTACTAGTAAAGATATATCCAAGGAGCTCAAGCTTTGATAAAGGGAAGATGCATGAGAGAAGATTAATACATATTTTTTAATAATTAGAAATTTTAAAAACCCCACTTTTTTGTGATTTTGTTTTTTTTTTTAATGAAATAACCCTATTTACCACCTACCCCAGGACCCGCTGAAATCAAGTGAAGTCAATGAATGGGCTTTAGTCTCTGTTCCCACTGAGTTTTCCCACATGTAAATACACCCCCACTACCACACCGGAGTCAGCCTCTCTTGTCCAGTCCCCTGACACATGGCCGGTGCCGCCATAAGCCTGTTTCTCACCTCCCTGAGTCTTTTCAAGCAGTGATGGGCCCATGTAGGACTTGGTCTACACTTGGGTCTGGGATATGCCAGTGCCCATTGTCCTGCGCAATAAGGACCGGTCAATGTTACACCATGCTCTGCTGCTGGTATATATATTAGGAGGAATTGGAGAAGATGTGGTGTCCTGAAAATGTCCCATTCCAGCATGTACGTCAGCTGTGGGAACCTGGGATCTTCTTCAAGAAATGATCCCTTGTCCATAATCAACATCATAATGACAGTGATAATGAAATCGTTTTCTTACTTTGGCATGTCTTGCTTGCCTGTCATTCATTTCTAAAGGACACTTTCTCGCCTGAGACTTGGAGGTGAATTGACGTTGAGTGAGGTGTGATTTACTCCCATACTGAGCATAAAGGTTCTTCCAGAGGTAATGTGACGATACTGTCCTCACACTGGTCCAGGATACTGGTGAACCAGGACACTGGTTCCAGACAACGGTACAGAGGCATCCAGAAATTTAGATCAGAAGCTGGACCTAAGTCTTCCTATGTTTTACATATGGGCTCTCACCACTGAGCTTTACTTTCATTTTCTTTCTTCTCCTCACTTTATTTCCATTAGTTTTAGCTGATTTTAATTGGGTGGTGGTTTGTAGTTGTTTGCTAATCTACTCAAGATCTCAGCTTCCTTGAGTCATGAAGGAGGGCAATGCTCAACTTCAGTACAGGGGGAAGAGGCACTGTAACTACCAAGTTAATGGCTTGCTAGATTTCCCTGAGGTGCTATCAGATAGAAATCAGCAAAGAATAAAAAACCTGCTATTAGCCCCAAATCAGGGCTTGTGTGCAGATAAAGCACGCAGGAAAGGGTCACAGTCTGCGCAGTTCCCGAAGAAACTCACCAAGGGACTCATCGGGGTCACCATAACCATGGATAAAAGCCCTCCCATGAAAGTGATTCACCCACCCGCAAAGGCACATTGCAAACCCGAAACGTGGAGTGACCTGGGGGTCTGAAAGAGACCCATGGCTCAGCAGCCACATAGACTGGTGGAGGACAAGGTCCCAGCGGCTGCAGTTGTCCAGCCAAGTGTTTATCATTTCTCAGAAGATCCTGGGTCAATGCCAAATGAAAAAGGCCACGCTTAGATTTGCAGATGGCGTGCATCCAGTAACTGCTATGTCATGAGGTGGTTTTATAGCCAGCACCGTGTTCCTCCAGCCTTCCTAAGACACACACAGCCATCACTGGCTGCTCTCGATGGACCAGGGTTATCTGGGGGCAAGAGGAGGGGTTCGTTGAGGTGTATACCCCAACTCTGCCAAAGAGGTGGAAAGTATCCATGTAAGTAAAGACTTATTGCCCTCAAAACCCTGGCACTGAGTGTCTTGCCTTTGCTGCCTCTGTTTTCATAAAGAAATGTTTCTCCCCAGTCCAGCTACAAAATTTAACATTAGTAGCCCCTGGACTTAACACAAAGGTGCATCTGGACTAACATGTTTGTCCACCCCTTGCTTTGCAATGGAGATGTTGGGGACTGGATTGTCTGTACTGCATTTATAACCATTTACACCCCATTTCCACTCTGGAGTGAACCAACTGTGTGTTTATGTATGGAAAGCCATGCGCAGAGTCGCACGCTGTGAAGATGAGCCTGTCCACGCCACTTGGCCCAAGGAACTCAGAGCAGACGCTATTAAGAGCAATAGTACTTCGATATCCATGGCCGTATAGTGCACGCATGGTGCACTGTAAATCCACAGTGTACATGTCCTTGGGAGAATGCAGCTTTGAAAATGGCCACTTTTTAGGCAGAGGGATGGACTAGAGACCTGTAGAAGTCACTTCAAACCTGATTTTTAATTGATTCTAACAAACTGCAGGTTTGTGTGTGCTACCAGTGGGACAAGTCCCTTTTGGGAAGTGCTGTCTCAAAAAGCCAATGATTATTTCACAGAAGCAAAAAGCAAAGAGGCGAGGGGGTCATTTTTTGAAAGACTGCAACACGTCCAGCCCCTTCCATGCAAGCTCTTGTCCCATCATCCGGCCACAAAAGATGTCCTTATGTGCACCATCTTTAGATTGCAAAAGACCCTCCAAACTCTCTTTGCAAGGCTGACCTGATCCACACTGTCATGGGCCATAGCCAAGAAAGCTCTTTCAGCTCCAGGGTTGGTTCACTTCCCCGTATCCTTAGTGAGTAGACCAGCATGTGGGACAGCACGCAAAGGGTCCTGACCTACCACGCATCTTCCAGTCTCAGAGATAGCAAGGAGCAGCAAGCAGCCCTACAACCCCTTCAAGAGAAGGTACATCTCACCCTCACACAAGGGAGATGAGGATACAGCACACAGCGACATGTGGGACCAGCCAAGCTTTGTCATCAGTTATAAGGCATGAAAAGGATGAGGAGAGGGGAGTAATGTTGCTTGGGAGGGGGTTACAGGGAAAAATCGAGCTCTGTTGGAGTGGAAATGAACTGAAAAAGCAACACATCCAGAAAAATGGCCTGGGGAGAGGAGATAGAAAAATTCTCTCCTTTGCAAAACCTGAGCAGGCCCACATGGAAATTATTATCACACTGCAGCGGGCAGTCTGCTGACTCTGCTGTTCCTCCAAGATCAGTATCTCTCTAGCGTGAAACGGTTCACAGCTGCGAGCTCTTTTGCCAGACCTGCCTTGCAGGTTTGCCCACCACATCATAGCCCAGAGGGGCAAGTCCAAACACTACGATGTGCAAACAATTGTGTAAAGGTCCCGGACCAGCTCCTTGCTGTAGACCCAAGGGAACAATCCCACTCCTAAGGGACTAGTTCTCACTCCAAGAGGGTGGTTGGGCCTATTTTGGGTCCATCAAGTGACCACAGAATCTTGACTGCCCTAGATCAGGACTGGTCAGCCTTTGAATAAGATACTTTAACCCGTCTGAGCCTAGAGAAAGAAAAAATCTGTCTTTTGTCCTTTTTGGCTTTAGGGCCAGACTCAGTTGCCCACAGCTGGACATTGGTGTCACTTGAGAAGACCCAGGGTATCATGCCGGGCTTCCAGAGTGTCTTGTCTGCCACTGTCATTCATGCAGAAATCCCTAATACCTAAGTATCTCAAGGGACATAAATCAAGCTTCTCATGCCTGCTGATCCAAGACAGCAAACTTTGACTCTATAAAGTGTATCTGATCCACATTTTTTGAGGGGGAAGGTAATTTTTAACCTCGATCTTTCAACTACCCAGGATGTTTAGGATGTATTCACATAAACAGTTATATCAACACAGCTGAAGGGACAGCAAACGGCAGGACCAGGCAGGGGCAGCAGCCAGGCGAGGGTAGCTGGAATATCACGCGCTGATTTTACAGCAAGAGCTGCATATCTATCAGATAATTATCACCAAGTGGTGCATTGCTGAGCTAACCAGCTACCTCCTCCACCAGTGCTGTGTGCTCATCACGCTCAGGAATGAAGCCTCCCAAATTCCTCGGAAGCCAAAGCTGGAATGGCCTTTTTAGCAGGAAAAAAATCACACCCAGGTTTCAGCTGGCGAAAATATTCACAGGAGCTCAGATAAAAAATGAATCGCTCCTAGCCTGCACCGTTCTCCTCCTTGCAGTTGCTCAGGGGTCTTTCCTTGCAGGTTGCCACCTTCCCACCCATCAGCTCCCCGGGGACTTTGCTGGCTGCAGGTGAAGGGCAGAGGATTCCCTGGAGCCTCTTTTTCCACCCAGCTGCCTGCAGTTGGCAATCTACCAGTCCAAAATGCCAACTGCCAGGGAGAAGAATCGGGGAAGCCGATAACCAGCAAACGTGAAGCAAGTCAACATCGTTTGGAGCCGCAGCACTGGGTCAGAACGACACAGAGGGTTTCTCAGCAGCAAATGTTAGTCCTGAGACTGGAATATAATTAACTCCTGCCTACTCCCTCCCTCTTCCCGGCTGCCATCCAGCATGCCAGCAGCACGCAGAGGCTTCTGCAAAATCTCACGCTGAGCCCTGCGACTTTCCAGCAGGACCAAAGCAATGGGGATCCTTTGGTTCATGTTAATCTTCGTCTTCCTGACCGGTCACGGTAAGACCAGGAAGGCCGAGGGTGGGAAACAGAGGTATCTGGGAACAGGAATAATCTTTCCTCACTGTGTAATCAAATCAAAATATTACAGGTATTGAGGGGGAAAGGTGCCCTCAGGTTTTGGGATGAGATAGTGGGTCAGACGCTTTGGCAAAATACGCGATTTAATCCCTTAGGGTGATGCAAAAATGAGCAGGGAAGAAGCTGTGAAAATGGGGCACCTCGTTGGCTTTCTAGGAGCAGACAGGTTGGAGAAGCCCTAGAGGAGATGTCCTGTGCTCTGGGAAAACGTTTCTGCCTTTTCTCAGGCTGCAGTTGCCTCCTTGGTAGGGTGAGAACAACCGCTCTGACCTCCCGCGCACGGTCTTTGCCATCGTCCTGAAAAAACAACCGCATGATAGAATGTCCCTTGAGTGAGGCTGGCTCTGCAACTCGAGTTTTTTAACAGACGTCTGAAGCTGTCCTTTGGGACAGGGACCCCCAGTGTGCCCTTTGCAGCCGTGCATGCCCAGGCTCCACGCACGCTCATTGTCCTGGCTTGGCTGGCCGGGAACATGGTGCCAGAGGAAGCCCCACGCATTTTACCTACCAACTCGCTGCTTCTTTTTACAGGAGATGCTCATGGACCAGACAGCTGTAACCATGAAGGGGGCTTGTGCCGAGTCGGAAACTGTATTCCTGGTGAATACCTGGCTAGGTACTGCTTTGAACCCATCATTCTCTGTTGTAAAAGTTTATCACCCACTACTGCAAAGAGCTGAAGATTTCCAGAGGAGCAAACTGCAGTGCGTGGAGAGCTGCAGGGTCCGCTAACAAAGAACGAGCTGTTGTTGGGAAGGAAATGTTGTGCCTTTCTGTGACTGTTGCTCTCCACCTGGGAGAGGTGGATTCACTCGTGGACTTCTGAACGTGTTGCTTTTTGCTTTCGCTGTGACTTTCTAGGAAACACTGTGACAAGAAGAAATTGGGGTTACCCAGACTATAAATTGCCCCTTTTGGCACCTGGTTGTTACCTGTCACGCACAGGTGAGAAATTGCCTTTCCCCTTACCTGAAAGCAATAAACCTGAAGTTTAACAGAACAGCAAGTGCCCGTCTGTGACTCCTGCTGACACTCAGCAAAGCTGCCGGTGGTGGGATGCGCACTCTCCCACTGACCAGGAGTGAACGCAGCAGCCCACACCATCCCACCAGAGCAGGGTGGCTCTGTCTCTTTATATCCCTTCCCAGAGAAAACCGTTGCAATGGGGACAGCCTTTTTTCCATCACTTTTGGTGCAAAAGCTACTCGGTTTGATGTAAAGGCTGTCCATCAGCCATCACCTAGACCAGAAAATGCAAAGCCCAGCAGGGCTGTCCCAGGTTCATCCCTTTTCCACAATGCAGCAAGACCAAGGAAGAACCCAGGCTTGCTTGTTTTAAACATGGTGGGGAAGGGATCTGAAACTTGTGTACCATTGCCCTTGACAGGCTGCTGTCCTCATCCATGGACTGCATTTCTGGTGCTCCTCCTTTCCTCTGTAATCGCCCATCAATAACCCCAAAGCAATTAGCCTGTTTGAACCTAACAGCTTTCTGCCTATGAGCTGCAGCAGCTTAAACCCACCAGCTGTCCAGATCCACTGTTAGCCTTTCTGTGTTTTTTCAGCATGAAATTTTGACACCCTCCCTGCCGTTCTCAGTTTGCTCTTGGTCTCCCTTTCCAGGTAAAATATTTCTCTCTGGGTCAATCATTTCTGTGAAAGCAAGAAAACAATGATGTAATGAGAGAGCTATGCCAATTAGCCGAGACATTGGTCAGAGCCAGGGAAAAGTCCTCCTTGGGAGATGAAATTCTTGCTGTGATGATCAAACAGGAAAATTCCCATTGACCTCACTAGGGTGAGGACCCATCGCCAAAGGTCCAACAATTAATTCGTCCCAGCAACTCCATTCTCCTGCGAGCAGCCCAGCTATTCTCCTCGGGTCATCATAACACAGTCCAGGACACCAACGCATGCAGGGAGATGCCAGCGCTCCCTTGGAGATACCCTGCAGTTGGATGAACCATCAGGAGAGCCAGATTACACGGAGCCGGCTGTTGGCTTGGGAACCGCCGTGGTTGGGTTTGGCACCCGCCGCTGAAAACAGAGACGGGGCTGAACCCAGAGCCAAATTCCTCCCCAGATCCAGCCCGGCTCTCCGACACATGCTGATGTACGAGTAGAGCACAGGCAGGCTTTTAAATCAAGGCGCCTTTCCAAATCAAACAGTTTATTTCTCATATCCGTCCACAAAGTTCGTGATTCGCGCCTCTTATCTGGGAGATGCTTAGCCACCATATTTATAGCCTGGTTTCCTAAAAAAATGAAACATATGGGCTCATGTATCTCACCTTGTAAATCTCCCTGCCAGTTGCTGGGCCTTCTGTCCCCTATACATTTTGGACCTGTTGGCCAGCCAAATTTCAATCAGGGAAAGTGGAAATACTCAGAGTGTTTATAGCAACATCATCCCTCTAGCAGTAATGTAAATGCAGGCTGCTGCTAAAAGGCATGGTCCCACTCTCCCCTGGCTGTGTGTTCCCTTGCTTGCTGATCTGTTTGGAAATAACCCTCAAAAAACCCAAAACACAACCCAACAACAAAAAAAAAGCAACAAAAATCCATCAGCATTTCTGCCTGATGAATAAGATCATAGAATCATAGAATCATAGAATCATTAAGGTTGGAAAAGACCTCTAAGATCATCAAGTCCAACCATCAACCCAACACCACCATGCCCACTAAACCATGTCCCTAAGCACCTCATCTACACGTCTTTTAAATACCTCCAGGGATGGGGACTCCACCACTTCCCTGGGCAGCCTGTTCCAAGGCCTGACCACTCTTTCAGTACAGAAATTTTTCCTAATGTCCAGTCTAAACCTCCCTTGGCGCAACTTGAGGCCATTTCCTCTCGTCCTATCACAGATGAACTGACCTCCCTTCCAGCTACATGGTCTGACACAGAGGGAGAAGAGAGAAAGCACCGAGGACGTGGTGGAGGGTGGAGAATGGCACCCTCCAGGCCATCAACCCTACACAACTGTTCCCCATTGTTTCTTGACCTATTAACTCACCTGGGGCACAGCACCCAGCCATGAGGAGCTGCTTAAACAGCAGTATAAGATGCTATGGTGTAAGTGTATGATGAGAATGTTGCTCAAATTAATTACCCCCAGCTTGTTGTATCCTGTAACCCCAGAGAGGAGGAAGCACTAAACTCCTCTGGCTGAGTGACCATGTTCGTCCACTCAGCACAGACTTGTTCACCTGAGTGTTTTCGTTCACCATGAGACCTTCAAACAGCATTTTCCAACCCTTGATATCCAAAAACCAAAAAAATATTCCTTGTTTCAGGCACTCAGTAAAAGTGATCCCCAGTGTGACCCTTAGATACAGCCAGAAGACCTCCACCCATGACCAGCAGTCCTGCCCAGCTGGGACCATTTCCCAGGGTGTAGACCAACATGTGGTTGGTGGAATTCATCTGAATCCAACCTGTTACCTGCAGGATTGCACGTAGGAGTAGAGAGGACAATCAGGTAAGCTAAGGGGGAAGCCAGAATAGCAGAAGAAATGAGAAGGTGAAGTCTACCATCTCTTACGAGATGCAGGCTGGTGAGAATTTAGATCAAATTAGTTGTCCACTCTGAAAAGACATTAAGGTTTTGCCCGCATGGGAAAAAGCCAAATGAGGAGGAGAATTTTTATGGGAAAGGCTTGGTTGAGCCTTTAACTCCAGCTACCTGTACCAGACAGAGCTTAGATGGCTACAAAAATATGGGTTCCTCAGTACAACCCCAGCAGACCTGTAACAGCTCCTAAGGGAGACACAGAAACCATCCAGACATCTTGGAAGGTATATTTTGGGTCTTTGGAGGTACACTTTGTGTCTTTGCAGCCATACGGACAGCCAGGATAGAGCCCTACCCTCATGCCCGGTCTGTTAACCAGCACAAGTCTCATGAATAACTGGAGACATTAGTTCATCAAAGCATGGCATGAATTTCCTCTCACTGGAATTTGTTTGCTGTTCCCAGGCAACAGGCCAGTGTTTGTTCAGCAGAGAGAGCCACACAGAGACAAAATCCTCTGCTTCTGCCCTAAAAACACTGTTGTAGATGAAGCTGTGTAATCAGGAGCAGAACGGCGGTCAGATGGGCTCCTTCTTGGAGAAGCTGAGATCTCATAGCCTTGGGCAAGCCCCTTAGATCCAGGTTGTCCCTTACATCTCCAGCAATCCCATGCAAACCAGTGCAACCACCTTCATGCCAGGCTCTCCCTTCACCCCTGTGCAGGAGAAAGGGGGTCATGTTCATCCCACTCACGTGGCTGCTCCTCCACCTCCTGTGGAGTGAAAGATGTCCTCACCCCGCCACAGCCCAGCTCCAGGGGCATGCTAGGAAGCTAAAGTGGGTCTGGATTCAAAGGCTGTATCTATACGAGTAAATCAAATTGCATGAGGCTCAAACATTAGCAGATACCCACCCATGCTATCAGCAAACTAACACTTTCCCAAATTATTCCTCGGCACGGTTTGGAGGTGGGCACATGCCAGGGACCATTCGTAGTAGACATCTGGATGTGGCCATGCAGCTGGTGGGGAGACCTTAGATGTGCAGACACAAGGTGTGCTGGGTTCGTTTGCCATGGGGCCAAGAACAGCATTTTGCAAAAAAATGGGGAGAAATGAGGGATTTGCAGATTCAGACCATATAAAATGAAATCTTTTTCTACTCAGAGAGCCACTAAGCTGCAGCAGGCTGTGAGACCAGGGGCATAGTGGGTTTCACAGGTGGAGTGGCGCACGGTGTAGGACAAGACCAGCATGAAGCCTAGCTGCCTATGTAATGGGATGTGGTTCACACACTGGGTACCTAGATGCGTTTGAGATGTCCAGGGTATTGGCCCTGACCTCCAGCTGCCACAGCAGAAGGGCCCATAGACCCGGTGTCACAGCTACCAGTCCAGCATGTGTGTCTCGGGTACCCCAGAGCATCCCAAATGCTAACAGATGCCTGTTTAGGTGACTGACATGAGTGCTAGTTCTCCACGAATTTCAGAGGGCACTTAGACATCTCATGAGCCTGAAGACCAACGTGTTTTAAGGGATAATTAAGGGATATGACCCACCAGATGCCTGTAGGCCTGAACACGTATAGGGTTTTGGGATTATCCACAAACATCTCTCCTGGGCTCATGGGGGACTTGGGGAGCAGGCAGGAGGCACGACAGAGCCTGCTGAGTCCAGAAGCATCTCTTGCAGGACTGGCATTGTGTGGTTTAGGGGGGATATGGCAGAAGTCTAGAGGATCGGGAAAGTCTGCTGAAATGTGCTGAGGGTGGATGGGGTCTGACTCTACAAGGTCTTGTCATGCACAAGAACTATGGGGAAACTGGTGGGAGCCACATTTAAAACAAACAAACAAAAATGTTCCTTTATGTAACCACTTGCAGACCTATGAAACCCCTTGTTGAAGGATTTTTCCACGTAAAACTTCTCTCCCCAGACCAGAAAATAGCCTGAGAGAAGGAGACAAGTTGAGATAAATACCACAGACGTGCTGTGTTTACTCTAATTCAGACCTCCCCACATGGCCGCTGTTAAAGGCAGGAGGTGGATGGTCCCGCGGGCTGGGTGAGGACGGTTGTATTACAGTCTGTAATGAAAGCCTGCCCACGGCCACGGGGGATTTCTGGGCCAGAGCTGAGCCCAGAGCTGAGCCCACGGTCATTTCTTCCCAGGCTGAACTGCAGGGCTGTACTTGCGCTTGCTTGGCTTGGGTTTTGGTAAAAAGTCACCAGTGGGATGGGGAAGCAGAGGCAGCATCGCAAGCTGGCAAGGGTTCAATCGCCAAAGGATTTGCTCCTGCTGGCATAAATATATCCCAGGCTGCATTTTAAAAATCGGGCTGCTCAGGTCCTGGACCGAAGGCAGATGAAGGCAGTGGAGACATCCCTCCCGCTCGGGGCCGTGGGGCGGATGTGGATTGACTTGACTCCTCCCCAGCCTCAAAACCTCTGAGGCACCCGGGAGCTAATTTCTGCGCGGCGTGTTGCTGAGCACAGATCAGCCTTTGTTCATGGTGGGCTCTGAAAAAAAACATCTGGCGGCAGGTTGGGGAGCGAGAAAGGGCGAGAGGCTGATGGACCAACCCCCGTAGGCTCATCACAGGCTGAGGCCAACACAGCGTAGGGACCACGCTGGAGGGAGCAAGCCCAGCTGCTGTCCGAGCAACCACCCAGGGGACAGAGACTTCCTGCCCCTGATTTCTTGGGGAAATCTGGTTTATGTTGGTGGTGTCTGGTTTTGGCTCTCCTTCCCAAGGCACGTTCTGCAACTCGACCCATGCACCGCAGCTGCAGAGCAGGGATTTAGGGTGGTGTGGAGGACGAATCCTGGCCACCTTTGTGCCTGACCTCGTGGAGCCTGCAGCATTCAAGAAAGCTCATTCAAGAAAGGGATGGTGCTGCTCCCACCAAGGGAGAGCAGCTGAGCTAGAGATAAAAGATAGCGGTTTGCCATCCATCATTGGGAACACCGTGGCCACGTGGTACTCCGGCTCTGCGCTAAACCTCCTCTCTAGAGTACGTTAAGCCGCCTGCACACACATGTTCAGACCTGCCAGGTCACATACTCAGAGCAGGACACTCATATGAGCATCCAGATGCTCCTCCCTGCTCAGGTTGTAGCTCAAGAGCCGCCATCTCATTTCTGCTAGACAAACCCTGCCCCAGCCCCATTGCACCATCTCTCACGTTGGAGATGTCGATCCTCAGAGGCACATTGTGGTCTCCCACCCACCGCACCAAGAAGTACCACCAGATGTGCAAAGCACCAACACATCCTTGCAACCATCCCTCCCGCAGATAAGATTACAGACTCATTTTCTTTCCCCAGGTTGCGTGTGGCCAGTTTGCAGGACACCCTGTTTAAATGCTCAGTGTCCCGTGATCCAAAGTCCGGCTGGTGAAGGGTCCCTTATCTGCACTGTATGATGAAGGTGATCCTTGTTCTGTTCAAGCAGCCTGAAGGCCATCGGTTTTACATTTTCCAGCACTACCTGGCATCCAGCCTGCAAATAAAAAGCCATCAAGGTGACTTATTAAGGGAAAATGGAAGACTTGGTGATGCCCTCTGCTGCATCGTTGCTGTAAAAAGAAACCTTTATAAAGTTTTTATCTCCTTTTCCTCTGTTTGTTGTTGACTAGGGGAGATTACTGCTCGTTATTTGCTTTGTGTTGTTTTCCAAAGTTGAAACTCAGGTCCCACCTCCACCGATTTCCTGGAACTGACCTGGAGAACTAGTACAAACCAGGGAGCCTGCCAGTTTTCTCGGGAGAGCTGTAATACATAACCTTTCCTAACGCTCCTGCTCCTGATAATGACGGGGAGGTATCCCACCTTTCCCGTTTAATAAATACATAAATGAATATGACGCTAAACTGCCATTTTTCTTGACAGTTGTAAACAAAACCTTGGCAAACAGTCTCTTTGCAGCCTAGAAGTTGGGAAATACTAACAGACCTTTGATTTTTAAGGATCCCATGATTTTCAAGCCAACTTTGTGTATCGGGGAGTGCTGAGGAGGAGACTCTGGATTTTTTCATGCTTGACTGTGTCAGTGCTAAACACAGAGACTGGGAGCTGGAAATAAAAAAAAAAAAAATCGTTGATACTGCAAACACTTGGACGTGATTTTAACATCACATGCTCGAGCCTACAAACACAAGAAGAGCCAGACTGGGTCAGCCCCAACGTCCTGTCTCCAGCAGCAAGCAGTAGCAGGCTCCCCAGTGCTCAGTGCAATTTGTTGACAAAACCCTGCTTTTTTTTTGCTTTTTTTTGCTTTTTTCTCTTTCTTTTTTTTCTTTTTTTTTCCTTTTTTTTCCCCCCTCCCCGTAACACACTATGTCCAAGAGTGGGCACGCTCCAGTGCAACTGTTTGCTATCATGTTGAAATGCATCTGAGATTGACAAAGTTCCCTCCACTCCAGGAGCGTTACACAACCCCCCGGGCACTATAAATCCAGGATTTCCCTCTTCTTTCTCTTTACGGCCCTTCACTTCTCCTCGTGGTGGAACCACCACCCACATTCAGCTATGCGGATCCTCCAACTGCTCTTTGAAATCATTGTCGTTCTCCTCCTCCAGGACGTTCTCGGTAAGGACAAAATACTCACAGGGGTTTCTGCAGGATTGTGGAGAGAGAAAAGTCAGGTTCCTACCCTCAGGTAGAAAAGGACAAGACAGGGCCCTCAAGTCATAGAATCATAGAATCATAG
>NW_009192573.1:0-4050 GCF_000690835.1 Fulmarus glacialis
GAGGTATTCGAAAGACGTGTAGATGTGGTCCTCAGGGACACGGTTTAATGGTGGACTTGGCAGTGCTAGGTTAACGGTTGGACCTGATGATCTTAAAGGTCTTTTCCAACATAAATGATTCTATTATTCTAAGGATCATTAGCTCTTCTTGCCCCCAGCCTTACACTGTGGAGGGCAGGGGGAACTGGATATTCCTAGTATCTTGAAGCCCCCAAGATATACATTCTCCTCCTGTAGAGGAGAATGTCTGCATTTTGTACCTAAATTAACTTATTTTTCATCATTCAAGTGCATTTTGTTGGCATCTGACCACTTACCTTGGCAATTTATATCCCTGTATGAGAATATGCAGTCCTCATTGTTTATTCTTCCATCAATAGTCACGTCATGGCTGGATTTGCCTGGTAAATTGCTTCATCATAAAGAAAATTACTATATAAATAAATACTAAAATGTTAGTCCAAGGAGAGACTTCTGTTATTTGCAACAAATAAAGAGTAAATTTAGATATTTGCAGTAGACAAGCCTTTAATTCATCTGATAGAGTTCCTGTTATTTCTATAGGTCAAACTTTTTAATTAGTATGACATTGGATACCGTATTATACCACACAATTGTCAATATAAATATACATAATCCATCCAAAAGCAGTTCTTACTATGTGGTTATAATTATATTTTTAGACACTAAAGTTCTTCAGTAAGTTCTAAATCCCAATCATTTTTTTCTGAAGATCGGTGTCCAGAAACTGGTCCACCTTAATTTCTTTAACTCTAAAAATCACAGTCATAGCCATCCATTTCTTTCAAAGTTCCAATATTAATTAAATCAATATTTAATCAATTAGCTAAAGAAATCTCCTTAAATAGTTCCTTTAATAGTCTCACATACAATATCTACCCCAATTGTTGTTGTTGTTACAAACATTTAATATCTATTCTACCAATTAATAGATGCTTCTTTTTAACTCATTTTAATATAAAACATTCCAAGTATATTAAACTTCCCTACCTTTTTTGTATCACTAATGATAGTTTTATTATCGGCCACCAGCTGAAGGTACGGTTTTAAAAAAGTTTATTCCTAAGATGTATCTAAATCCAAATAGTTGATATTCAAGGATCACCTTCTCCAAACTCAAGAATGGTCCATCCGAACAAACAGAAAATCAAGCAAAGGCAGCAGGAGATCTGCATGGAATATAGAGATGCTGTCAGATTGTGCAGGGGTGGGGTTAGGAAAGCCAACATCCACCTGGACAAACTGGGGAAACATAAGTCCATGGGACCCGACAGGTTGCACCCACAAGGTGATTGGGAGTAGCTGACAAAGATCCAAGGATCAACTTATCCCCAAGTTGGCAAAGGGGAAATCATGTTTACCCAACCTAATAGCCTTCTAAAATGAGGTGATTAGCTTGGGGGAGGAGGGGAGAGCAGTGGATGTTTTTTATCTTGACTTAGCAAGGTTTTTGACACCGTCTCCCATAATATCAACATAGACAAGCTGACAAAGTATGGGTTAGATAAGTGGACAGTGAGGCATGTTGAAAACTGGCTGAACAGCTGGGCCCAGAGAGTTGTGATCAGTGGCACAAAGTCCTGCTGGAGGCCAATAACTAGTGGTGTACCCCAGGGGTCAGAACTGGAGCCAATACTGCTTCACATCTAACCTGAATTGTGGGACAGAGCACACCTTCAGCAAGTTCGCAGACGGTACAAAACTGGAAGGAGTAGCTGATACACCATATGGTTGTGCTGCCATTCAGAGGGATCTGGACAGGTTGAAGAATTGGGCAGAGAGGAATCTCATTAAGTTCAACAAGGGGAAGTGAAAAGTCCTGCACCTAGGGAGGAGCGACCCCATGCACCAGTACATACCAGGAGCCAACTGGCTGGAAAGCAGCTCTGCAGAGATGGACTTTGGGGTCCTGGGCAGCAGATCAACCATAAGCCAGCAATGCACCCTTGCAGCAAAGAAGGCCAAGAGCATCCTCGGTTGCATTAGAAAGAGTTCTGCTAGCACACGATTGAGGTGATCCTTCCTCTCTACTCATCATTGGTGAAGCCACATCTGGATTGTCCAGTGCTGGATTCCCCAGTACAACAAAGGTATGGACATGCTGGTCCAAGTCCAGCACAGAGTCGTGAAGATGATTAAGTGATTGGAACATCTGACATATAAGAAGCATCTGACGTATAATGAGAGGCTGAGAGAGCTGGGACTGTCAAGAGAAGGCTCAGGGGGGATCTTATCATTGTGTTTAAATACCTGATGGAAGGGAACGAAGACTCTTCTCAATAGTGTCCACTGGCAGAAGGAGAGGCAATGGGCACAAACTGAATTAGATATGAGCACAACAAAACCTTTTTACTGTGAGGGTGATAAAACACCAGAACAGGTTGCCCAGGGAAGTTGTAGAGTCTCGATTCTTGGTTGTGTTCAAAACCCAACTGGACGTGGTGCTGGGTAACCTGCTCTGGCCCTGCTTGAGCAGGGGGCTTGGAGTAGATGATCTCCGGAGGTCCCTTCCAACCTCAACCATTCTGTGCTTCTGTGATTCCATAAACATTTCTTACTGTTTTAGTAGTCTTTAATCTGTCAGACTCTAATATTTCATTGAGTCTTTCAGTTTCTCTTTTTAGTCAATGAGAATAATAATATATAACTCACCCAAATTACTATCATCTGCTCTATTTTTTGCAGAAGCTGACATGTTTGTGCAGACTGAATGAATACTGACAGGAGCAGGGGCCTGCCAGCAGCAGGGTGCAACATCCAAGACTCTGAGGTGATGGAAAGAATATTTTCTTAAAAATGCACAGGATACTGTTTGGGATTTTTTTCAAGAAAGCCACTGATAAAAACTAGACTGGAAAGAAGACTAGAGGAAGGGATCTGACAAGAAAGGACACAAGGAGACAAGTTTTCAAGCTTTCTATTTAATCAGGGTTGCCTATCACATCTGAATTTCCCCATGTTTAAAATTTACCTTGTTCCAGTTTAATACACTCTTAAAGCACTGATTTCAAGCTTGGAATATACTGATGCCTTTTGGTGCGTTCACTCTGAAGTTCGGCTCTGATCTCAGTGCATCCCGACGTACCTTCACCTGCAGCTGTATTACAGTGATTTCAAGATGACTGGCAAACCTGAAGTATTCAACTTTTATGCATTTCTATTTTTAAAACTGGAGTAGAAGTTCATTCGTACTGTACCCAGCATCTCAATGTCCTCAACCGAAATGCAAACAGGATACTCTCACACTAAGTTTTAAGATAACTATGTTGGTTAACTGGGTTGCATGCCCAGGGGCTGGCAGGGGGGGCTGCAGGGCGGCCTCTGTGAGGAGAGGCCGGGGCTGCCCCGTGCTGGACACAGCCGGTTCCAGCCAGCTCCAACCCACCCACTGCAGGGCACGGCTGAGCCCCACAGCCGAGGTAGGTTGCCTCGGGGAACATGTAGTTAAGAAAGGGCAAAAACCACTGCACAGGCAGTGAGGAGTGCGGAAAAAAAGTGAGAGAAACAGCTCTGCGAGCTGGGCACAAGAGGAGAAGGAGGGGAGGAGGTGCTCCAGGCACCGGAGCAGGTATTTCCAAAGGGACTGCAGCCATGGAGGACCTGTACAGGAGCAGAGGAAAAGTGTGAGAAGGATGGAGCGGCAGAAAAAACGCAAAACGTCCAGACCACAACCCCCCCCGCGCCACCCCATTCCATCACGGAGGAGACAGAGTGTACCTGCTACAATAACAAGGGGGAGGAGAGGTGTTTGTTGAGCCTGGGGAAGGTGGAGGGGTGTGTTTTCCCTAACTGTTTTAATGTTTGTGTCTTGGTTTTGTTGTTATTTCCCAATATCCAAATTAGTAATTAAATATTTGTATTATTTAGCAATAAATTAAGTTAATTTCCCCAAGTCGAGCCTGTTTTTCCCACAACAGCAATTGGTATACTGTCGTTATCTGAACCCATGAGTTTTCTCACTTTTTTTTTTCCCATTTCCCGCCCTGTCCCATTGAGGGGAGGGAGGGAGCGAGTGGCTGCATGGGGCCT
>NW_009192573.1:4073-4396 GCF_000690835.1 Fulmarus glacialis
AGACCAGAGGCTTCTGACAGGCAACTAGATTCTTGAAACCTCACATCTCCCAGAGCTGCAATAAGGGCACATTTGATCAGTGATTTGACTTTGTGTATTCACTGGAAACAGAGTTTGTTGAGGATAGTATCAGTAACACTGTTAGGAGACACTCATATTTTAGGTTGAGTTATTTTTTGTTTGTTTCTCAGTATCAAAAATCAGTTCTAAAAAGTGTAACAAAATTCCAGCTCATGTTGCCTTTTGACAGCAGAGTGCATGTTAGTACTAATAACCCATGGGAAAGGCCTGGGATGGTAGATCATAGAATCATAGAATCATTA
>NW_009192574.1:0-212 GCF_000690835.1 Fulmarus glacialis
CCGCATCCTTCCAGCAGAAAAGCCGGGGGAGCTTCTTCTGAAATGTTATTTAACGCCAAATAACGACGCATTTGAGCATCCGCAAAGTACTGATTTCCAGTGTCTGTCCTTAATCTGTTACCTCAAATAACATCCCACGTTGTCTTCAGGGCAGGCGTTTGCTCTCCCGGCTCTTCCTGTGTCCTATTAATAGGACAAATCCGCCTGCACAT
>NW_009192574.1:340-602 GCF_000690835.1 Fulmarus glacialis
TGGTCGCATGCGTGTATGTCTACAAACCAGGTGAGGTGCGGAGCCTCCGCCGCACCCTGACAACTGAAATCTGTTGGCTTTCACTAAATAAATTGTGTTTAGGTTTGGTTTTTTTTTTTCTTCCCCAAGGAAACGTGGTTTTGTTGGTATGCAAAACGCAGAGCGGCCGTCAGGGACTTGCCGCTTATTTCCCCAAACTTTCTCAAGCGTTGTCATGGCGGGAGGTGAAAGCACTTACTTAAAAAGTCTCCTTTTAAAGAAG
>NW_009192574.1:629-844 GCF_000690835.1 Fulmarus glacialis
TCCTTAAAAAAAAAAAAACAACCTTTTTTTTTTTTTTTTTTTAAAGTTAAATTTGTCCTTAGCTGAGGGACAAATCCAGCTCCTGCTGCCCCCGTGGCAAGGATGCCGAGAGGAATAGATGCGGGCAAAGGCGAGCTAAAAACCCCGTTAGCAGCATCGCTGTAACCAGGTACCGACGAGGACCATCGCCCACCCAGGCCGGGCAGCACCGCGGG
>NW_009192575.1:0-205 GCF_000690835.1 Fulmarus glacialis
GAAAGGTGCCTGCCCAGACCCCCTGCCCGGACCCCCCGGTCTGCGCTGGGGCTCAGGGTCAGGCAGTGCCAGGGCGGTCACGGTGCTGGGGGAGCGTACCGGGTCGGTGGAAGTGCTGCACGCTGCTGCGGGCTGAGCTGCTGCCCTGGCGAGAGGTGGGCTGCGGGGGGGCGCCGGGGGGCCGGCTCTCGAGCCACCCCCGGAT
>NW_009192575.1:235-1273 GCF_000690835.1 Fulmarus glacialis
CGGGCAAGCAGGGCCGATGAGCAGCAAGACCCCCAGCAATTCGGCATCGCCCCCTCCTTCTCGGAACCCCCTGCGTGCATCCCAGAGCTGGGGCAAGCGATATCGGTACTCACCTCTGGAGACGGAGGGGGAGAGATGGATTTGGGAGACAGGGAGCGCTGCAGAAGGCAAGAAGCAATTTATTCCAGCAGCCCCACATCTGCCCTCTGGGACCCCTCTGTCTGGGGGCTGGCCCCCAAAAACAACTGGGGGACATGTGTGGCCCTGGGGCACCCTCACCTCTCGGCTCCGGGGCAGCTCCACGTGCTCCATGAGCGAGTAGGTGAAATGGGGTTCGTAGATCATCAAGTCGGGGCGCTCGATGTCCAGGATCGCTTTGTCCTTGGGGATGGCGGCCAAGTCCTTGTAGCCCAGAACCTCGTTGTCCATTTTGGCCTGGAAGGAAGGAACAGCACCTTCATTTTTGGATGCAGAAAGGGAACATTGGGAAATGGGGAGGACTTCCCCGGGGTTGGCATCCTCCGTGGCCCCGCCGGGGTCATGGAGAGGGTTTGGGGAGGCACACCCCGACCCCACGGATGGAGGGATGTGGTGGGGATATGCAAGCGACCTCTTACCACGATGCTGGAGGGCGATCCGGGGACACTGGACCCGCGGGAGGAACAGACGCTCCCAGGGGAGGTCAGCGGTTGCTGGAAGGAAAAGGAGAGATTTTAGCAAACCTCATCCTCGGCACGGCCAGCCCAGGAAGGGGCTCAGGGTCATGGTCGGGACCCCGGGGCATGGCAGAGGGGCCCGGGGACACCCTTGTGCCCCACGGACCTCAGTGCACCGGGGCAAAACGTCCTTGGGGATGGGGTATTTCTGGATGGGCGCTGGGGTCTCCTTTGCTCCAGCGTTGTGGTTCAGGGCAGGGGATACCCGGGAGGTGACAGTGGCTTGACCAGGACACGTTGCCACTAGATGGTGCTGCCAGGCTGGGCTGGGAGGAGGAGGAGGAGGAGGAAGGCAGGGCCCTGCTAGCAGCATCCCAGGGTG
>NW_009192575.1:1286-1677 GCF_000690835.1 Fulmarus glacialis
CACCCCGTTCCCTTGCCCACCAGCCCCTGCCCTTGGCCCCCAGCCCCTGTGTGCCTTCCCTAGGTGCAGGGCTCCCCACTGCCTGCATGCCCCCAGCACCCTATCCCATGCCCCCAGCACCCTGCCCTATACCCCCAGCCCCCTCCTCTATACCCCCAGCACCATGGCCCCCAACACCCTGCCCACAGTCCCCCCTTACCTTCTGCAGTCTTTCCATTCAGCTGCGGGCTGGAGGGGCTGTGTCAGTCACAGGGTCCTGCATGGGGAGAGCAGGGGTTTTGGGGCATTGCCAGGGTGGGCACGGAGCACCCCGAGCTTGGTCCCGGGGCGAGGTGCCCGAGGGCGGCAGGGCTGGGCAGAGCCCTGCTATCTCATCCTGCTCATCTCAGCC
>NW_009192575.1:1782-2052 GCF_000690835.1 Fulmarus glacialis
GTTGCTGCGCTGTCAAATATTCAGAGACTGGCAGCAGGACAGGTTTGCCAGTTGATGCCACTGTCCCCCGGGTGGCCGAACAGCTCCGGGTCTGCCCCAGGGCAGGGGAGAGGCACTGGGGCATGCTGGACCCCCACTCACCGCTGCTTCTGTGGCTCCACATCCCTCTGGGTGCTAACGCCGGGCTGGGGCTCAGGTGCTGCCTCTGCAACGGAGATGAGAGAGGTGACAGTGGCTTGCAGGATGACAACGGTGTGAAGTTCAACCTTG
>NW_009192576.1:0-1511 GCF_000690835.1 Fulmarus glacialis
TGGAAATGTCCCATTTGGGACGTCTCTCCTGGGCAGCGCGTGGGGACACCCACCCTCACCATCACCCCCCGCCGGTCCCGGGCGCCGGGGGCTCCCCGGCCGGCGGAGCTGAGGTCCCTTCTTCTAAACCGCCAGGTCGGATCAGGTGGAGGCAGCTCCGCCTGGGAGCCGAGGGGATCTCCCAGGTCTCGGATACAAATGCCGCGTCCCTGGGAGGCGAGGGGGGCTGCGGAGGGCGGCGAGCCCTGCCCGGAGCCTCGCAGCGAGCCCACGGAGGAGAATTAGTGCTATCCCTCACCCAGCCTAAGCACGGGCTCTCCACCGGTTGCAAGGCATGAACGTCGTCTTCATTTAAAATTAGTGGCATAAGCTCCCCAGCCCCCAACCTCAGCATTTAAAGTGCCTTTTGTCTCTTCATTTCACTTAAGCAAGGTTTTTGTTGCCGGTTGCCAAGTTCTATTAATGCAGAATTTAATCGGGAAGCGCTTTTCCCTGGTCCCAGCAAGACGGGAACAGCAGATTCTGAGGCCTGAGACGGTATAAAACAGATCCCTCGCTGATTATTGCTAATACCCTACAATTTAATGTCGTCTTTAGTAAAAACCACTTATGTGGCAGCAACTTTTTTGCGCGCAAAGGAAAAACTGGTCCTTTATTTTTTCTCTCGAACACGCCGCAATCACGCCCGACGCTGGAATACGAAACCGAAAAGGTTTTCTCTAAAGAGAACGGCCTTAATTACTAGATTCCGTGTACAACTAATCCAAAGGCACACTTAAAAGGAAATCTAATAGCGCCAGTTTCTATTTCACTCTGACTCGCATGTGTCCTCTAGCTGGATGCTCCCAGCCCGCCTCTCCCGGCGCAGAGCCCGAGGACTCCCCTCTCCATTTTGTTGGGGATCTGTTGGCTTTTCTCAATATCCCCTTCTCCCTGCAGTGGGAATAAATGGAAAGCCTTCCTCGGGATTAAACCCATAGATTTTCCCCTTTGCTAACCAGTAAAGAGGGATAGAGGGAAGGGAGGAAATGAAATTGTTATGGAGATTACAGTGTATGTCACCGGCTCTTTGGCCAGTCCTTGGGTTTTGTCGCTGAACGGTTAAGTGCAAACTTGTATTTCCCTTCACAAGAATGGACAATTTTTCTCGCTTGTTTGCAGTTTTCCAAAGTTCTACACACAAATCAGTGAACCTTAAGAGACCCTTTCACTCTTTTATTGTGAATATTTGTCAGTGCTCGGGAGCAGTGATTGCAGTGACAGGTGAATCCAGGGGCCCAGCGATGGCATCCCAACTTCATAGGTTTGGGAATGTAAAAGACTACCGGCCCTTTCACTCGGGATGTGGCAGTCAACAGGTTCACATTTTCTGGGCTGTAATTCCTCTCCCTTGCAGCCGAGCGGGAGTGGAGCAAACCCGAGCCCGCGGTCGATGCCCTGCGAACCCTCAGCCCCGGCTACCGCCAACAGCCTTGTGCGGGGCGGCCACCCCAGCACCCCCGAGGAGGAGG
>NW_009192577.1:0-4527 GCF_000690835.1 Fulmarus glacialis
AGGTCCCTGGTTCTGCACCATTGTATCCTGGCCCTAACCCGTTGCTTTCTCCACAGTTCACAGCGAAGCAGCTGGAGAAGCTCGCCAAAAAAGCTGAGAAAGACTCCAAGGCCGAGCAAGCCAAAGTCAAAAAGGTGGGTGGGAGCTCGCCCGGCGCACGGAGCTGCTGGGCTGGCGCTGCCAGCCCGGGCACTGTGCTAGGTGGCTGTGGATCCTGCCGTGCCTCACCGAGTGCGTTCCACCAAGGGACTGGGGAAAGGGGCAGGGTCCCCTCCCCCGGCCCGGCTCAACCTCCAAGGGTTTTGAGTCCCACCCTCAGCTCTCGAATCTGCCGGGTGGATGTGGCGCATCCCTGCGATGCTGAGGGGGGATGTAATTCCCATTCAAGGGCCCGCTCGGCGTTTTGAGGGTGACGGGAGAGCCGTTTCCTGCTGGAAACCTGTCAGGCAGAAATGGAGCGCGCTTGTGTATAAACCTGCGGTGGATTCTCTGTGCAAACGGTTGCCCTTTGCCCTTCCAGGCCCTTCAGCAGAAGAACGTGGAGTGCGCTCGTGTCTATGCAGAGAATGCCATCCGCAAGAAGAACGAGGGGCTTAACTGGCTCCGCATGTCTTCCCGAGTGGATGCAGTGGCCTCCAAGGTCCAGACAGCAGTGACGATGAAGGGGGTAAGAGCTTCTGTGTGGGCATGGGGCTTTGAGACCGCTCTGTGCCCTGCAGAGAGCGAACCTTGGCTCGTCCCCTCTCACTGCCTCGAACCACCTCGGACTTCCCTGTCCCCAGAAAGGATCCCGCCAAGCTTCATAGTTAGCTCAGAGCCCCTTGCTCTGGTGCAGCGAAGAGCCCATCTGGGAAGGCCTCGCAGCGGGGCTGCCTCACTGGGGGCTGGGATTAAATCCTTAACCTGTGGCTGCACAGAGGGAGAGGCTCGTTCCTGGAGCCTCCTGCCTCACGGCGTGTATGAGGGTGGTGGGCTGGGACCCGTCCTGCCGGGAGCACGGCCCAGGGTACTCTCAGCAGTGATGTACCTTGCTTTTGGAGAGCATCCATGAAGCCATCTCTTCTTGCAGGTGACGAAAAACATGGCGCAGGTGACCAAGGCCTTGGACAAGGCTCTGAGCTCCATGGACCTGCAGAAGGTGTCTGCGGTGATGGATAAATTCGAGCAGCAGGTTCAGAATTTGGATGTTCATACATCGGTAAGTGCTGGTGGCCTCTGAGGGGTCTGGAGGGCTGGGAGCTGCTGGGTTTGGGAGGGTGGGCTTGTCTCGTGCGGGGTCTGTGAACCGTAACATGCTACCTCCCGGGAGAGAGCTGGGTCCCAGCTGTAACTTGGGCTTCCACAGCAGTGCTCTGTTCCGCTCAGGGACTCCAGCCTCCAGTGTAGGCAACCCCTGAGCTGTTCACACGGTTCTGTTCTCTACATTTGAGAGATATGAGAGATGTTGGGGAAGACGAGTCTCTGCTGCCTGACAGGGAAGGAGTTTGCCGTGCAAAGAGGCGAACGCGGCAGACGGGGAGAAGAGGGAGGGTAGCTGTCCCTGTGTCCGTAGCTAGCTGTTACTCCGAGGGGGTCTGTGGCAGAACCGGACCTTGCGCCCCTCCGCTGTAGCCCTGCTGTCAGGCTGAGGGGGCCGGTGGCGATGTGGGATCTGCAGCCGGTTCTTTGGGGGAAGAAGCCGGGCTGGGCCGAGTGGCTTTGCCTGCGGGGCCAGGGTGACAGGCCGTCTCTGTCGCAGGTCATGGAGGACTCCATGAGCTCCGCCACCACGCTGACCACGCCGCAGGAGCAGGTGGACAGCCTCATCGTCCAGATCGCAGAGGAGAATGGCCTGGAGATCATGGACCAGCTCAACCAGCTCCCCGAGGGGGCTTCGGCAGTGGGGGAGAGCTCGGTCCGTACCCAGGAAGACCAGCTGTCGCGGAGGTTTGTTCTCTCCTGGGTCCTTTGCCTTGTGTCGAGGCAGTTTGAATCCTTCCCAGGGATCCCTCACCAGCAGGAAGGGAATGAGTTAGCCCAGCCCGGCAGGCCGAGTGGGTGCTGAGCCCCCTCTCTCACGCTCAGGCAGGCCAGAGCCCGTCAGTCCCCGAGGTACCCTGCGCAGGCAGGCGAGGTGGCCGGTCAGGGCTGTGGCACCACTTTGGGCCTGGGGGTGGCTTTTGGCGGCGAGCTTCTCGGCGGCGACCTTTCATCGGTGCAGAACAGTCTCCCCCTGCTCTGCGCTCGCCCTCACGCAGCTGCTGCTGCTCTGGGAACTCTTGGTGCCGACCTTCAAACAGCTCCGGGAACAGGCTGTCTCCCTGGAACTGCCCCAGGAGAAGCTAATGAGCTTCCTCTCCCCGGTTCCTCCCTGCTGCTCCCCACGCAGCCGCCACTGGCGTCCATCTGGGGACAGCCCCGAGGCTGCGGCGTGCTGCCCCGGGAGCTGGGGACGGCCCTGGGAGAGGGAGCAGGCGGGCTGCAGTGGCGAGGCACCCAGAAGAGAAGCCAGGATCCCCTTCTCTGCTGTACCTTGCCTGCATTAATGACGGACGCTCCACACTACCCCCAGGCAGCCGTGCCTGCGTGCTGCAGGGCAGATTTCTTGCACCTCTGCGTGGGAGGGAGGTTTCTGGGCAGAGACGTTCCCTGCACGCGCTGGCTGAAGGGTCCTCCTGAGTCGTGGCAGTTTCCTGCTGCTCTCACGTCGGTTCCCTCTCGTGCTCTCCCTTCCAGGTTGGCTGCCTTGCGGAATTAAGGTCCCCTGTTGCCCCTGCGGACTGCTGCCCCGCACTGGTGGTATGGCGTGTGGGGTGGAGGGGCCCGGGACTCCTTCCCCACCTCTGCTACATCCTTGCTCTGACCCACCGGCCAGCTGGAGTCGGCCGTCCCCTCCTCCAGCGGCACGTCCCCAGCCCTGCCTGCCGGCGTTTGGACTCTTCTTTTGGGGTGTGATGGTGACGACTTTTCCCAGAGCGGGCAGTGATCCCGGCAGGGGGTTTCTGAGTGGAGACGGCCTCTCTCTGGGCTTGAGGAACGCTTTGCTGGTTCTGATTTCAGGGTGTTTTTCATTTGAGGGTTGCTGCTGGTTTCTGGCAGCGTCCCATGACGCAGCGTCCCGCTCCTGATCTAACACTGAATGAATCCTTCTGGAGGCGGGCTGCGGTGTCTTCTGGGGTGCTGCTCTCCTGGCTCTCCTCCGTGCGTAGCACACTTCTGTTATCTGTTTTAGACCGGGTCTCCGAGCTGCGGGCTGTGTTTTCCTCGGGGCCCGCAGCAAGGAGCTGTTTACAAGGAACAGGGAGTTCCCCACGGGGCTGCCTTCCTCTCGCAGCGGTTTGGGAAGGGTTGTTTTCCCGGCTGTGGTGTTTCTTGGAAGGTTAGTGCCTTGCAGGAAGGGGAGGTTACGCCGTGGCATCTCTTCCCTCGCAGTGACCTTCCCGAGCCATAGCTGGGTGCCCTGTTTGCAGACTTCACCTTGCCGATCGCTAGCTCCTTGTCCTGCCGGGCCAAACCTCCCTGGAGCTCTGTACCACAAAGTGACCTTTGAAACGCTCGTCCTGCCCTGCGCAAGCCCCTGGCTGCGCGCCTGTAAATCCACGCGTTCCCCATCTCTGGCTGCTGTGGTCTGGAAATGGTTATCCAGTCCCTGCCCCGTGTCCAGCAGCTGGGAGCGGATCGCAGCAGCTTCCGCCCCTGGGCTCGTAGCTGTGGTGGCCACAGCCTCGTCCCCACATGTCCCCCAGCCGGATGGGTGTGACAGTAAGTGCTAAACCATCCTGAGAGCATGTCTGCCTGCGCTGGCTGTGGCTCGTCCCCTGGATATCTGCTGCCATTTCCTCTCCGCTGTCCCCATCTTGCTGCATCTGCTCTGTGCCTGCGGAGCGTGGTACTGAGCTGCATGAGTGGGGGCTGCTTCCAGGGCACTGCAGCCTCCCCTCTCCTCCCACTGCTCGTGCGGAAACGTGGCTGCTTGTCCCTCGGAGCCTTCCCCCGGGGCTGAAGTGTGCTGTGCCCCTTCTCCTCTATGACTCCCAGGCACTGCTGAGCCTGCTGGGTTGATGGGAAGCTCACTGGGAAGGAGATTGAGTTTCCTTTGGCTCTCACGAGGAGGAACTTTAACCTTCCTGACGCAGGCTGTAAATGAGTGCCGTGCAGCTGCCGGGTCCGGCGGCGCCGAGCTGTGCTGTGTGCGGCCAGGAGCGGGCAGCTGGTCCCGCTGCAGTGGGGCAGCTCTGGTTCACCACTTTTAAAGGGAATTTTAAGGCATGCAGAGCTGCTGCTTTGGGCTGTGCTGAGCAGAGGGAAGGGGAGAGGGGGAGGCAGCTTCCCCCTGCTCCCAGCGCGGGCTGACCTCCCGGGCTGCCTGTGCGGACGTGGGGCAGGACTTGCTGCGGGCCAGGGGCTATCTCCCCAGCACTTGCAACACAAACACTTTTCACCGTTTTGATTATTTCTTTTGAGTTCAGTGGCCTTGGCAGTGTGTGTCTAGTGACCGACGGAGCCTTCTTCCGCGACACGTGCTGCGGTGGGGGCGCGGGGGGGGGG
>NW_009192577.1:4557-5066 GCF_000690835.1 Fulmarus glacialis
TGCGGGGTGGGGGGCCGGGACGTGCCCTGCGGCCCAGGGAGCCCCTACCCCTGGAAATGCTCCTTCTTTCAGTGCGATGTTTCTCTGTGGTTTCATTTGTGTGTTTTTTAAAGCTTGTCTCATTTGCCTTTTTCTTCTCCTCCAACCCCCTGTTGATCGTCTTCTGCTATTTTAAATAAACAATCCCTGAACATCCATGGTGGTGTGTCGGGGGTGTTCAGGCGCGACGAGGGGATTTGTGGTCCCCTCTGCCTGTGGCGCAGCGTTTTGGCCGTGCCCCATCCCCTGCCTGGGACAGAGGACCCGGGGCCGAGGGGCTGCTGTGGGGCTGAGGTGGGGAGGAGGAAGGGGTCGGTCCTGCTCCCACAGCCTCCCTGCCTCCTCTCGCCCAGGGGAAGGGAAGCAGTCACCTGCAGAGCCGGGGTCACCGCCTCTGGGGGTGCTGGAGGGGAAGGGGCCCTGATGAGTCCCCCGCAGGGACCGGCTCCCTTTGTGTAGCCGAGCCGGGG
>NW_009192578.1:0-10422 GCF_000690835.1 Fulmarus glacialis
GGGGTGTGGGGAGGGACCCCCATTTGGGCAGCAGCAGCTGCATGGGCATTCTCACTTCAGGGCTGTCTTGGCGCTAGGGGCTCTTGTCTTGCGGGGGTGACCTGGGTGGGGTGGGTCCCCCCTCCCCAGGCCGGCCTCTGGCTTGGCAGGGCCAGGCTTCTCCCTGGGAGCTTGGCCACTGCTGTGCTGTGAGGTAGATCAAGGGAGCTGGCGGGCTTCCACCTTCCCAAGAGCGTCCCAGGGCCGGTGCAGCGAAACAGCATCCGCCTGGGTGTCCACGCTGAAAAATAAGGCTGCTGTTTGTGCTCCTGGGTAGCCTTGCAGGGAGCAAACCCATCCTCCAATTTGGGTTACTTATTAATTCTAATCTCTAATATTTGCTGTTTTCTCTGGCAGTAAGTAAACCCTGGGGCCTTTCCTTTTTTTTCCCTCGTCCCAAGTTGCTCTAACTTCTGAAAGTGCAGTGCTCCTCTACCACAAAATGACAGTGGGTTGGTTCCCTCTTTCTTTGCTGCAAGTCTTGTTGTGCAGCCCCGATAGCTGTGCTGCATGAGACTACCAAGAGTGGTATCTTTTAGGGATTTGATCTTCAGATAAGAATAAACTGGTTGTGAGCGTTAGCTGTGCTCACTGCCTGCTTAGAGTGGAGGCAGCTGCAAGTACACAGCCTGTAAGCTTAGCGTTTAGCTTAGCTACGCCTAAAGTGTCTTCTGTCTCTGCATACTACAGCAGGGACATAATGTGCAAAGCTCCTTAAAGGGCTCGTCCATCTGAAAGGTTTTGTGTCCACACTGCTTTGCTTGAATGTCTGTTTATTTTGAGTAGTTTGGCTTTCGAGACAAGTGGCTGCTGTTCCGGATGATGACACCGGGCGCCAGATCAATTGTGTGTATTTCCAGCTACGGCAGCTGCCTGCGCTCCCGCTGATCAGTGGTTTGAGATCACTTTTTCCATATCTTCAAGAATTGTTCCCCCATGCTGCTGCATAAAAGATCAATGACACGAATGATGAAACTGTACTTGAAGTTCAGCCAAAAGAACAAACTAAATGGGAGGCGGTGGATGATGTTTTGTTTGTCCCTCAGAGCTACCGGTCTCTTTACAGCACAATATTTCAGGGGTTAAAATTCAGAGAGAAGGGGAAGTCAGCATTGCTGACTCACTAGGTTTTTTTTGTGTTTGTGCAGAAAAGCTTGGTTGGGGAACTGTAGTTCTTGTGTTATTTTTGCCATATGTTCTCTCTTCTCTGAAAGCGGCAAATAACTGAAGTACTTAAATAGCACTTGCAGTAATTATGCCATGGAAGATAGGAGAATGAGAATTACTTTCTCAGCGATATTCATGTGCTCTGAGTAACAGAATAGAAACGAACAATTAACAGTGCTGTGCAGTGTAATGAGCCTTCCAGGATTATCATCTCTGTTTGTCTCTGTCGGAGAGTTAATGAATGTCTAGAGTGTGGAGGAGAAACACAAATGTTGTTTATTGTTAGGGTGTGTGCACCTGGCAAAATCCACAGTGCTCTCGTGACTGCGTGGTGCTTTAGTCTGTCCCCAGCCTGTTTGAGGACAGCTCGTGCTGGGACCTGGCTGCAGGCACTGGCTGTTTGCCTTCAGGTGTTGGATTCGGGTGCTAAAAGGAGAAATGATTTAAAACTCCCGAAGGACTTAGCGTCTGTTAGCCTTGGGTTGTTGGTTTGCCTTCGTGGTCACTCTTGCAAAGAATTCCTTGTTCTATACAGTCTGGAAGAGCTCTCCTGAAAACATTATCGATACATTTCACAGCAAACTCCCCAGATTAATGCACTAAAGTGTCACTTTAAAGAGTGCTGGGGCCAGGTCAGCTTGGACTCGGAGAGCTGCTGCTTTCTGGGCCGTGCTCTCTTCATCTGTTTTCTGCTAACCCATGTATCCACTGATTCAGGCAGAATACTTTGCATTAGTCCTTTTCATGTAAGCCCTGGCTGCTGTAAAAATAAATAATCTTGTGTTTCAGAAGCACTTGTTTTAGGTCCTTTTGTTGAAAATGTTCAACATATGTAGCCCACTGAAGAAAGTCTGAGATTTCCTGCAAAACAGTAGGTTAAGTCTGAAGAATCAGAAGAAAGAAGCAAATGAAGTTTGTCATGCAAAACCTCTGACTAATTTCAGAGAATAATTGAGGGCTGTAATCTCTGAAGTCGTCCCTTTGGCTGTAGGCAGCGCTGGGGATGTGAGTGACGGAAAAAGGGCTCAGTGCCAGAGCTAGAAACCCGCAGCAGCAGTGCTGGGTGACTGGAGGCTTTTGAAAAGGTCGTACTCCCCAGCTACGGTATGCCGAGTTATGTGCATCTAACAGCCAAGTTCATTGACTTGGAAAGAGTAGGGGAACACTTGCTTGTCCACTTGTCAGGCACTTGTAGATAAGCTTTTTCGTTAACACCTTTTCTCTGGTCTGGCTCTGCTGCTCGTGGTCAAATACACAAGCTTTTCCTCCTCCTCACCGTGCACAACTGAGATGAAGTTCTTAGGCAGGTTGCTTTTGAGTCTCCAGAAGTGTTGAAGTGACATCCTAAAATACAGTTTGGATAAAAGGGGGCCCATGCGAGGAGGGCAGACAGTCATGTCTTACTGCGCTCTAAAGCGTCCTCCCTCTAATCCCACTAGCGGGGGAGCAGCACAGCCCACCATGGGACTGATGTGAGTGAGCAGAGTTTTGCTGTGGCTCCTGGACCTTGGTTTGGTGCCAGCAATCAGAGAAAAGGACTTGATTTTCCTTTTTCAGCTACTTTCACAGGTCTCTCTGGGCTCTGTGGTCCCCTCTGGAAGGGATGGCGGAACGAAGAAATTCCCTGTCCTCTGCCAGCACAGGCAGTAGCTGTTTTTCTTACAGCAGTCAGCAGGGGTTAAAAAAAAAAAAAGCAATATGAAGAAGCACAGAGGAGCGTGTAAGAGGTGATGTGTGACCTTTAAGCATAGTCTGTTCTCAGTATTCCCTTTGTGCCTGTCCTGGCTACTCGCCCGCTTGCCGAGGGCACGTGCACACATTGTCTTTAATTAAAGCCCACGTGCAGTCATATCTGGGGAGTCCCAGCAGATCTCTCACGAGCCGAGATGCACAGTGAGCTGCAGTGGTTGTGGTGCTTGCCGTGAGCAATGCCGAGCGGGTGGCGATCTGCTGGTGCTCGCAGTGCCTTTTGCAGGGGGAGCTGCCTCCGGTGCTGCTGGCTCGGCCACGGAGGTGTCGGCTCTTTCAATGGGGATGGGATGGCTCTCAGAGCAGCGCAGCTCACAGTGCCTGTGCTCCATCAAGGAGCAGGAAAGGAACGAGATGTTGTACTGGACGCCTCTTCAAACCTAGCGTTTCATTCTGGTGAAAATACTCAGTGAGCCAAATTCTCATCTGGACTTTCCAAGTCGCACAGTGAGGCGCTGGGGTGTTGAAGCCGTGGTATAACCAGGGCTTTCAGGGAGCAGAGCGCTTCCCGTGGGGTGTAGTCTTTCATACTAAATACTCTGCCTTACAACAGGAGGAGAACTGCTGTTAACTCAGCTTTACATGTTGGAAGGAGCCCATTTATGGCCTCGGGCTGTGCCTGTTGACAGCCGTGGCTGGGTGTCCTGCTTTGGTGTTTGCTTTCATAAGCTCTGGGCATGTGACTGTCAGAGGAACGTGAACCAGGCGTGGAAGTTCTTGTCCGCCTGAACTGTGCTCCTAATACTTGGTACATGAGCTGTGGTTCTAGGAAGCCTCGTCCTCGCCTCCGTGAACCTCACAGGAATTTAACACTCAACTCGCAGATTAGTTGCCTGCCTTCTCAAATCCAGCTAACTGCTAGAGCACAGTTCTGAATTGGGTTTGATCTCCCCTTGGATCTAGTGAAGCAACTCAAATTCAAAATCTTTTAGTGAAAGGGTTTCCAATATTTTGGGAGCTCATTAGCAGAACTTTCTTGAAACATGATATCCAGCTACATTATTTTACAGCCATGCTTCAAAATAAAGTGAGTTTGATGTTCCCAGACAGATGTTAATGGGAGCTTGTTTCCCTGCCTGGGTGTATTTTTAGTTAAAGTTTTTCAGGGAGTACACAAGGAGAAGTTGCCTTTCCCTCTTGCTGCAACAGGAGCAGAGCAGTAAGGGCCTGATCCGGAGAGGAGGTTTGCAGGCCTCCTCTTGGGGGAAGAAGAAACTGATTTTCAGTACTTTCTGGGTTAAGGCTGCAGTCTGTTTGGAGGGATCCCTTTTCTGTGTGTGGTTTTTGAGCTTTTTCCAATGCAATTCCTTTATAAGGAACGGGCTGTTCAGTCCAGTGGTATTCCTAGAAATCTGTGCTGCTCCTGCGGAGGCTCGCTGTAATGCGCTGGAGCTGGCTTGTTCCATGTAGGGCAGGGAGAGTAGGATGTGGCCTGGTTAACCATTAAAACAGACGGGCATTAACAACTCTGTATTCAAGCCTTTTAAAAGGTGTATGTAACCGTGCTGGACAGCCAGCACCTGGGACGCAAAAGCAAATGCCTGTGCAGGAATTTCTGCTGGGCCATGTTCAGAGTGACATCAGGAGGCAGTGCCACGTCCTGTCACCTCGTGTGTGCTCTTGTGTCTCCTACCGGTCTCAGCCCGGACAACTTAGAAAAGCCTGTTAGTTTATGAGCGGAAATGAAATTCAGTTTACTGTTTCTTTGGGTTTTGCTGTGACCTTGAGTTATATCCAGCCCCTTCTACCTATCGCATGCAGCATCAGTCTGGGCTTCGGAGTCTTGTTCTCTCTGTACACCAGACCAGTAGCATTAGCTATTACTTGAGTACCTGACTCTTTCACACCTTTTTTTTTCTTTTTAGCAGATACAGTGTTAATAGTATCTGGCTTTCTTGTAAGGTAGCACAGAATGAACAGAGTAAGTGCTAAATAATAGGTATAATTTTAAATGACTCCTGTTTTACACAGCTAGCTGTGAAGATGGCCCAGCTGTATGCTAAAAACCAACAGTGTTGTTCTCTCCCTCCAGGTACCAGGATTATTTATGATCGTAAATTTTTGATGGAGTGCCGCAATTCTCCGATTGCCAAAACACCACCTTCTGACCTTCCGGACATTCCAGGTGTTACAAGCCCAAATGTGGAGGAGTTGAAGATTGAGAACAACCATGTCCAAAACTGTGATGAGAAAGTGAGCGCAGGTGAGTGCATGCAAAAAACAAGTGAAGTGCACTGCTGGTTCCTAGAAATACCAAGGTTTGCGCATGGACTGGAGCCAGGAGATCCTTTTACACTATGGTCAATACTCTGATAACTTCTTGCAAAATCAAAGTGTGCTTGATGTTATGGGGTAATTAGGTTCTCATGGTTATTAGGTTCTGCTCTGGTCCCTGGTAGTATGATGTTTTTTCAATTAGTTAAATGTAATTTGTTATAATCACTTTATTCTCACTAATTTAGCACTTGGGAAACTGCTACTGGATTAATAGTCCTGTGGCGAGAGAATGGGTGCAGCTGTTGCTGCCTCTCTCTCTCCTGGACCATTTTGCAGCTGCTTTGCATTTTTGAAAAAGATCAGATTCCAATTCAGAGTAGGATTTGTTTGGGGGTTTTAATATCAGCCTGAGTTGTAAATTCCTTCTGCCTTTTTTTGACACCGAGGTTTCTGGTGTACAAGTGAGCTCCATTTATGTAGCTAGGATGTAATACCTGATTTGTATATATTAATTATCTAGTATCCATTGCTATCTTTAGTGGATTCAGTGGAAGCTTGTAGATGTGCATGAGGTAGCAAGGCAGAGTTAGTCCACAGGAGAACAGAGGTCCTTGGCCACTTTGTGCACATCAACACTTAGCTAAAGGCACTGTAGTAGCAAAATGAGCAAGCATTGCTCTTGAACAGTTTTTTTTTTTTTAAATTATGTGAGTTACTTCTTGAAGCAGCCTGAAACTACCAAGTATGATTATTTATCTTCTCTCTAAAAATAAAGATCTGAATGCTCATTAGCTGGCTCCCATGCTCACTCTAAGCAAAATCTTTCCAGAGTCAATATTGCTTAGTATTTTTTATTATACACTGTTATGACCTTTAGTGGCTCACTGGATTCTCTGGCAAACTGAAATGCAGGCTGCATGCTGGATGCCAGCTTGGTTGTGACTCTTCCAAAGAAGCCCTGTCCTCAGGAATAGATCATCGCTGCTCACGTTGGCATCCTGTCAAATTGCGTGAGCTGTGGTAACAGCTGTACAGATAATAAGTTGTGAAATGTGCGTTTGTGTCTTTGGTAACAGAAGTTTGTAACAGTGATTGTCATCAACGTTATTCTTTGCATTCCTTTTTACAAGGAAATCCAGGGGTAGAAATAAATGATTTAAAGGGCATCTCCTCTACCTCTGCTCTTGTCTGTCTGTGAGTAAGATCCCCTCTATGGGCAGAGCTTACGTTTTGCTGGTACAAAATGGTTTTCATATCAAACTTGATGCCTGAATGCAGATTTTAAGTCTGAACTGCCACATTTGTGAATCACAGCTGACTGTTGTTTCTTCAATAAAATATTCAGTATTTAAGGTGAAACTTTGAGGACTCATCTGTGTTTTTTGTCCCTCTGGACAGGTGAGGAAGAGCAGTTTGACATGGACATCTAAAGCACGTGCCCTGAGAGTGCTTATCCAGTGAAGAACCAGGACCTTGTCTTGAGGATTCCCACCAGCCAGGCTTAAAAGTAGCCCATGCCTTGAGTGCCTTCCTGCTTCCTGGGAAAGGCAGTTTCTTCCCTTCTGAGCAGAGTGTGTCCTGTTACAAGGACTGAGTCTCAGCCTCTCCGTGTGGGTGCGAATACACAAGCACAGCCCCTGCTGATGATGGGCCTTGGAGTGCCGGAGGAGACACTCTCAATGATTGTTTTTGTTTCCAGTTTTATGCTTTTGTTAATCATTTTAATACTGTAAAAGTGACAGAAATGCAATATAAGGGAGAAATAAAAATAATTGAGTCTCCTGGTATGGAGAGTAATGCAATAAATATGGCTTCTGTCCTTTATTGATTCCAGCAAGAAACTACCAACTTGTTGCAGAAAAATTGATCAGGTGGTCCTTTGTATAGCCTTGAGATAAACACTGTGCTTTTGGGTTTTCCCTGAAAGACAAAGGCTGAGATGCCTTAAGCCCTTTTGGCAAAACATCTGTGTATGTCCCATGTGCAACACCTGGTCACTGCAGGAAGTTTCAGTGTGCTCTGAGTCTGCTTCCAGAAATAGCAAAAGCTGTCCACTGTGTGTTTCCAGATGGTTCTTTTGCAAAGTTGTGGTGCAGGTGTCTGTGAGCTCCTTTTCTTACCATCCCTGATGAGGGGCAGGGCTGGGTCAGGCTACAGGTGGAAGCAGTTGAGATTAGTTTGAGGAGCCACCATAGCTGAGCACTGCAGAGGGTCCCTGGCTCTGAGCTGCCTTCTCCTGCCCTGCCAGGCAAAAATCTGAGCCTCCAGCTTCTGTGCTGCAATTCCTGCTTCCCAAAACAGAGGATCTCTTCCAACATGCAAGTGAGTGCTTATGTTTTCTGCTGGTTTTTGATCCATGCTGAAAATGTTATACTTCTTTACACTTGTTTCTCCTTTTCATAACTTGGTGGGCAGGGATTAAGACTTCACATCGACCTTTGGAAAAGAGAGGCATTAACTGGTAGGTTAGAAATAAAGTCTGTCTGGTTTTTGAGAGGGAAATTTTTATTTGAGAAAGTAATTTTACTGTGGGAGTGTTCAACTTGAGCCCCCAGAGGAAGTATCTGTACTTCTAGTCTCTGTGCAGTTTAACAAGTATGTTAGAGCAGTCTCTTAACACACTGCTGCGTTACTGCTTTAGAGATGCTGCCGATGGTGGCATCTTGTGGTGGCGGTGGTTGAGGTGTCTCAAAGGAGGAGAATGCATATTGGGACATGGCCTGAACCTCAGACTTCCTAAAAGACAATGAGCGTCTGTTCAAATCAGTCTTGGTAGATAGCATTTAAATATCTGCTAATTAAGCTAAATTGTGACATTATGATATGCAAGCCTTTAATAATGAGTAACAGAAGAAACAGAGACAAAGCAATTGCTGCAGATAAACTTGCATTTTTTTAAGATAAGACTAAGTGTTTCTCTGAAACCTTAATGGGAACAAATTCAAATTTATTGCCCTCAGGTGTCACTTTATCAGTATTGCAACCCCATACCGGTTGCTGGGGTTTGTTATGATGTGCATTTAGACAGGAGCTGCTATTGCTGCTGGAATATGCGCTGTGACCTGCAACTGCCACTGACTTGTCTTTCTTGCTAAATTAGTACTTTCAGATAGAAATGGCACTACTCGATTGTTGTGTTGCTGACAGCATCGTGCAGCAGTTCAGATCCACGTGTCCTCAGAGCCCTCCTGCTTTGGTCACTGCACATCACAGCAGCCTCCAGCTTTGATTTTTGGGGGAGGCAGCAGAAGACTTGGTTTTAAGAAAGCTTACCGTGTTGACGTTAATTTGTCCAAAGCCAGTTACTTTAGGGTAGACTAAAAAAGCCATGACAGACTTGTGGGGTGTTGCAATAATGAAATCTATGCACTTGGCGCTGAAGCTTGTTTTCCTGCTCTGTCCTATCTAAAAGGTTTGTAGTTATTGCTTGAGCATGGGCTTACAACTGAAAGAGTTGTATCGATGTAACCCTTGGCAAATAGGTTTCATTGGAAAAGGAGCTCTATATGCAGGATGGGGTTTTACCCCTCTTACTCCACTGGAACACTCTTCCACAACTGTAACACCTGCTTTAGCTACCTTTAAAGTACTGAAAACGGTAGGGCTTTCTGTGCAGCTTCCCGGGCCCTGCGCGTGCTCGTCCTTCTGGCAGGCTGCCTGCGTGGCTCGGAGGTCCCAGCCACGGTGCTGGGCTGGCGCAGGACCGCGGGCAGGGGCCGAGGGCTGCTGTTTGCAAGGCAGCCGTGAGATCTGGCACTCGCTCTGCGCCCGCTCCCTTTACCAGGCAGTGTCCCGCTGCGTTACCCGGGGGTGAGGTTTCGGTGGGGACATGGTGCCGGTGACCCCGGCTGACCCGGGCGGCAGTGCTGTCCTGGGCCCCTCTCGGCGGTGCCCCCCCCGTGGCGCCATCCCGAGCTAAGGGCTGCACATCCAGGCGGCTCTCTGGGGAGAAACAAGCTGGTTTCAGCCTTGCTGCTTTTTTTGCTGTGAGTTTCTGACCTGCAGTGGCCCAGACATGAACGGGAGCCTCGTGGTGTTGGGCTTTTATGTCGGTACGAAAGTGACTGCGTGTTTTTTTTGGAGTGAGTGTCAGCTGTTGCAAGCAATGCTTTTAAATTCTGTTCCCTCCCACCCCCATACTAGAGGGTAACAAGTGTTTAAGTGTTAAGTATTTTGTCCGTGCCCGTGACAGCTTTGCATCAGTATTGCGTGCTTATGTAGATCTGGGGAGAGCATCAAAGCGCCAGGTGCCTCCGACAGCGATTCATAGCCGATAATTCGGAGAGAGGGAGAGCACCCTGCGAAGCACCTGGCCAGGTGTGAGAGGGGGTCCGGGAGGGTCAGGGCTCCCGCTGGCTTCCCGGTGCGGGGCCCTGGGGCCATGGGCACATCAGCGCAGTCGCTGGGGGCAGAGTATGTAGATCTGGGGAGAGCATCAAAGCGCCAGGTGCCTCCGACAGCGATTCATAGCCGATAATTCGGAGAGAGGGAGAGCACCCTGCGAAGCACCTGGCCAGGTGTGAGAGGGGGTCCGGGAGGGTCAGGGCTCCCGCTGGCTTCCCGGTGCGGGGCCCTGGGGCCATGGGCACATCAGCGCAGTCGCTGGGGGCAGAGCAATGAACGTGTGATGCAGTGATGTGGCACTTGTGTGCATCTGTTCTGGTGCAATTTGTCCCAAACGTGGGGCGGCACGTTCTCAGCATCCCCTGCTGTGGTCCTTCGCAGTCCACCTCCCTCCCTTACACCCCCAGCCGGTGCTGCATCCTTCAGCTGGGCGTTTTTGGATCTGTCTCCTGTGTGCATTCGTGTTTCCAAGCTTGCCTAAGCCATGTAAGGAGCAGCTCAGCGTTTCCAGGGCAGATCCCTGCTTGACCGGGGTTTGTTCCTCGCCTGGCACTTGCACTAACAGGCAGAGGGGCTGCTTTTGCTGCAGGCTGAGCCCCCCGGCGAGCGTGGGCTGCTGTGTGGCTGCCCTTGCACGCTCAGCAGGAGGGGAGGCAGCCGTGGGTGGCTGCCTCGCACAGCTGGGATGCTCCGGGGAGGTCCGAGGGACAAGTGTTGGCTTTGTCATTGCATTTTCTGTCCCTGCCCCTTTTCGTCTCGAGCAGAGCAGAGTGCCCACCATGCCTGCGTCCTGCCCCGTGTCCTGGTCACGGGACGAACAATACTTGCCTGACCCAGCTAGTGCCTTAATCCACCGTTTGTACAAATATTACCCCGGGCCTTTGATAAGCCCTTCGGTCTGTTTGC
>NW_009192578.1:10589-11300 GCF_000690835.1 Fulmarus glacialis
TACAGAGTGGTGCAATGGACGCTGCTCTTGCTTGCGTTCGGGAGGGAGCGTGCAGGCTGCAGGGTTTGGCCCTTGGCACACGGTGGAGGAAGCTGGGAGGCAGGCAGGGTCGCAGGTCCCCGTCCCGATCCCAGCTGGACTGTGGCCGCCCCATGCTCCAGTGCTCCCTGAGCGGTCGCTGCTTGCATCCAAGTCTTACAGCATCGGTAGGCAGCACTCCCATTACAGCCAGGGCGCTTTTCCTGCCAGAAAACCTTCCCTGCATCGGGAAGGCTCCATCCTTCCCATGCCAATGTGTAAGGATGCTAAAGCCAAGCCAGTCCTTCCAAAAGCGGGGACCCTGCCAGCTCCCCGACACCTTCAGGGGGTAGCAAGATGCTCCGCTGCCTCAGCACTCGCTGTAGGGTTTCTGCCCTGCAGCAAAACTCCCACTGACAAACTGGTGCAAAAACCGGTCCCTTCTGCCCAGATGGGGCTCACAAGAGCATCTCTGAGTGGGGAGACGAGAGCAGGGGCTGGGGGGCCTGCCCGGGGTTGCGAGCCGGCCCATTCCCTGCCCGTGCAGCGGGAGTGGGGTGAAAGCCCCTGTGTCCCGTTCCTGCTGTCCCACCGCCCGAGCAGCGTCCCTGCCCCAGCAGCTCTGGCCCCGGGGTGCTGAAGGGTCGTGCCGGTCGCTGGAAAGGTGCCGGGCGCGGGGCCTGGCGATGCCTG
>NW_009192578.1:11829-12407 GCF_000690835.1 Fulmarus glacialis
GGCAGGGCTGGAGCTGTCCCCCCGCTTTATTGTCCTGCGTGTCTGGGCTCCCTCTGTCACGCAGCTGATGTGTATTGGGGCAGGATTGGGGCCAGGCGGCAGAGCTCTCTCTGCTCAGAGATTAGGTCTCTGCTCACAGCCCAAGCCTTGCAAAGCCGGGCTCGCTAGCAGATACCTTGCCTAAGCGCGGCAGTGCAGCTTTATTGTCGCTGTCCGCACTTTGATGTTTTCATTACAGCCCTGGAATCTCAGCCTTTATTTTTCCTCCCGGCTTTTCCCAGGCGCCTGCCTCTCCCTGCCCCACAACAACTTTTGAACCCGCTGCTCGATTTCAAACAGGCTTGATGGAGGGGCAGAGATCGCAAAGATACAGCTTCCAGCAAGGCTGATGGACGCAGGGGGCTGGGGAGGGCGAGGGGGGGCCCGGGAGGGCGAGGAGCTGGTGAACAGCGTGGGAGAGTGAAACCTCCTGGCTTCACTGCTGGTGTGACAACAGTTTTTGAGAGGGAGTAGCAAACCTGCAGAGGAAGAGGCAAAAAACCTGAATTTTATTTCATCGGGAGCCCAGATCGCCAGAT
>NW_009192578.1:12745-12965 GCF_000690835.1 Fulmarus glacialis
GGGTTAGCCCCACGCCTCCCTCGCCCACCCTCGCCAGCTCCTGCAAATGACCCTCTAATGACGGGATGGTCCCAGTGTGAAACGCTGTCGGAATATGTAAGCGGCCCAGGGGAGGGTCTGCGCGGGGGGAATCCAGACAAGCTTTGTTTATCCGCCGGCTGGGATGTGGATTGGGGATAATCAGGCTGGGCCGGGGATGTGGAGTCGGGGCTGCTGGTCC
>NW_009192579.1:0-3566 GCF_000690835.1 Fulmarus glacialis
GGGGGAGGGAGGGAGGGGATGGGACATAATTACTAGGTCAGATTAGGTCATGATTAATTGATTAGGTCAAAATAAAAAGTGATGATAAGATATATTAGATACCAATAGGCCTGGATCTAGTCTATCAGACTCCAATGAGCCTTCAGATTTTAATACATCATGATATCCTTAAGTTTTCTCTCTCGTTTCTCCCATTTCTGAATTTCAAGAGACATCGAAAATAAAATTCATGTGACCTGTGACATGTAAAACCACAGGATATGCTTCATCAGGTATACTGCCCTTATTTTATAAAACAAATGTGTGCTAAAAACAAACAAACAAAAAACCCAAATAAAACATCTGGCATGAATTAGTTGGTATAAACTGTTTAAAATATGAATACCAATTATTATCCAGATTATTTATCTAGAGAAGTCTATGTCCTACTCTTTCAATAATGGATTTTCAACTCACAGCCACAAATTACAGTGTAGTTAAAACACATTTCCCAAAATGTCATGTTAACTTGACTCAATTGTGCTGGAATCATCAGCATGTGCTGAATGGAACTGGGGGACTACTGGAATAAATTGGAAGAAAATCAGTAAGTAAACATGAATCACTTCAGAAAGGTGCCTCAAAGAAAAAGGTCAATGAAAGGGCAAACAAATACAGTATTTGTTCTCAAAGTACTTGTTGAAAAAGGCGGCCATGAAAGGCAAATCATACATAAATTGGTCATAACACTCCAATAACATTCCCGTACATAAAAATAATCAGTTACCTAAATAAACACATGAAATGTGCTGTAAGAGCAAAAGACAAAGTCAAAATGATGCTATTCAACCTCTTAGGAAAGACTTTAAAGCTTTATCTCTATGACTTTATCTTTAATACATTTCATGATTTAGAGCCACTGCAAATGATAAAAATATCTCTTAACTCCATTTTGAATAGGAGTGCTTGAAACAAAACTCTCTACATATTTGTCAACCATACATTCTTAAGTCAATCTTTCAGAACACCTCATCAGTCAAGGTTTATTTTCAGGCAGATATTTTGATTCTCATCTTCACTTGAACAGGAGGTACATAGGCTAAAACAGCAAATCAAACGTTACTTTTTGTCTGAATTCTTTTTTTTTTTTTTTTTTTTTTAAGCGTGAAAAGGAGAGAAGAAGGTAGTAGATGTATTTTAATCTTGTATAAATCAACTGGTAGCAGAAAACAATGGTTAGCTGAAGTCTCAGGATATGTTTCAGATTTCAGTATAAAACTGGAATAAAATATTAGTTCCACTTAATCCATGAGACAAATTCATTGATTTCAAAAAATCCAAGTTTCATGGATTCCCTACGCAAAAAGCAGAAAGAAGCAGGATTCTAGAAAGTGACTGCACTGTGGTGAATAAGACACACACACTGGCATCTCTTTTGGGGGATGTTCCTTATTAACAAACAGTCCCTTATAAGCACTTGTAAAGAGAAACTCTTCAGGAAAAAAAAAAAAAAAAACAAACAAACAAAAAACCAAACTCGGTATCAAAGCAGTGAAAAGAGGAAACTTAAAGCACAATGACTGAACAAGTACTCACTGCTATGACGAGCACAAAATAGATTAAATTCTACAAGGAAAACATTTTCTATTGCAACTTAATAAAAATTTGCTAACCTAGAGAAATATGTATTATGCAGAGTGATAAAAGAAATAGGATTTTGCAATCTGGGAAAATGTCCATTTCATCCACTGTAAGTCGGCATCCCCAGACACTGGTAAAAAACAATGAAGCCTCCTCTTCTGAGTGTTGTATCACTACATATGTTAAAAAGCAGATTTACAGAGTGGAGTAGGCTATTTTGTTGGTTTGGGGTGTGTGTTTTGTTTTGTTTTTTATTAAAGCAAAGCTAATTAAATTTGGGCCTTTCACTCTGGATGAATTGTCTGGACAGCTTTGAAAGGTTAAGAAAAAAACCCTTTTGTTTTAGAGTAATAACATTGCCAGTTAAACTCCTCCCTTGCGATGAAATTAGGAGAGGGAATATTTGGCCCTGGTAGATAATTATGACATTCATAAGCTCTTAACATAAGGGGTTGGGGGAGGGGGTTGCTGTCTGCTACTTGTTTTCAAACTGCTCTGATTTTCTGAAATGGAACAAATACATCACCGTTCCCTCTCCCCAGTCTTAAACACCAGCACTTCCCAAAGAAAAAGCATCAGTCAGTCATTCTTCATAAAATCTACTGCAGCTATTTTCTTAGAAATATAAATCCTCAACTTACAACTTTCAATATTTCCAAAGCAAATGATCCAAATCTAGTTACTGGCTTTTTCTTAACCATCCACACTCCTCTCTATCTCTACTTTAACATCAAAAAAGTCATAATCATTATTTAATACTCAGATAACACTGGTTTTCTTAAAAACTCACAAACCACCACAACCTTCAGCTGATCATGTAAGTGTTCCCCACCGCTGCATTCCCAAAAGAAGATAAATCTCAAGAGTTTCTGGAATAGCCTCTCAAATTGTTTAAATCACATCAAGAAATTCTCAAGATTACTTCAAGGAGGTGTCAAAAAATAAAAAATGCACAATAAATCCCTCACCACAGCAATGCTTATTAAAATTTAAAAAAAAAAAAAAAAAAAATCACTGTAGATTTTTCCTCTCCCCTAGCAACCTAAATGGGAATATTTTCCATATGCAGATGTTTTCCCACTCCCATTTACTATCCCCTGCTGTGGATTGAGACTGCATGTTCCTGCTATTTCTACAGCCAGTTCTACAGCCCCTCTTCCCCCCCACCCTACCAATACAATTAACTTCCTTTGCTAAAAAAAAAAAAAAAAAACAACTGTTTTGTTTTGTTTTTTTTAAATTGAGACTAACAACAACTTACTATCAATATTAGATTTCCTCAGCTTTCCTCCTCTTCTTTCCAGCTCCCCCTCATATCTATCCCCCTATAATTTTTACAACTCAGCTTAATAGCACCTAGAATTTCACTCCATTATTTATCTCCTGACATTTGTGATAGTAAGATACCAAAACTATGTAATCCTCCTACGCTGCAGGAATCACACTTCACAAATTATCTTTCTACCATTCCTCCGTTAGAGGAACTACAGACCACATCTCTGTACACATTACACCTAGGTAGATCAATGCAAAGCCTGAAGGAAGCTTTCACGTTCTCCTCCTCCTTTGCCATCCCAGTGCTGGCTGTGGTGAAAAGCCTCCGGACTGTTTCTGAATCGCTGCTAATCGGGAGACCTCCAGAGCTCATCCCGAGGTGGCAAAAGCACAGAAGCATTTCTATATAAATTGAGAGCATCTGGTGGCTCTTTGCCGCTTACCGCCGGGACAAAACGTCTGTATGGTATGAGGTTTAGCAATAAATGCATTGAAGGAGACCTTCAGAGCTGCAATCTTAATACCTCAAGGTGTAATGCCGTCCCCCTCCCCCCCTTTTCTCAAGCGCAACAGATCTCACTACCCTCTCACAAGACGCCGTCTGGCGTCTGGGTGAGACATTCAGCCCCGGCGCTCCGGAGCGTGGGTGCCTGCACCCACCCGCCCCCCGG
>NW_009192580.1:0-35550 GCF_000690835.1 Fulmarus glacialis
GGTGGGCACCTGGCGTCCAGCCAGGGTCATCTACCACACAGTGGTAGATTTTTGTTAATGCTGGTTAAACAGACAAAAGTTGTGATATGACTGACTACTTTTCACAGAATACAACACATATTATGGGTATGTACTCAATGTTAATATATGTAAATACTGTATCCATAACCTTTGTCTGGGACAAAATAAAGTGACTGCCTCACCCTGCTAGTGTTCATATTATCTTTGTCATTCAAGCAAAATTAACCTGGCTCATTTGAGTTTACTCATCTACAATCTGGCACTCAAAATACAGGAAATATTGCATTTCTAAATTGGTTGCTGATTACTAAAATGGATGATAGTTGTAAATATGACCCTAGTTAAATCTTGCTTAGACATGAAAATTAATTCAATTAATAGAATCCATTATGAAAACAATTTAGCTGCACTCCAAATGCAGACATCTTGCTGCTCTTGATGATTGACTAAGCTCCATCAATACAGGTTTCTTATCTCACTGGTATTAATGTTGAATAAGTTCCCTCAATGGAGTTCCTCTAATGTAAAATCAAATAACAACATGTCAGACCAAGACATACCTCGTGCTAGTTCATCTGGAATTGCTGGTGTCTGCTGTCAAGTGCACAGTGCAAGCAATTTCCCAAACTGGGTTTGCTAAACTGAAATTAAAAATGTTTCCTTGCACTTTGTTTTCCATGGAAAACACAATACTCTCTCTCTATCTTCCACGGTGAGAGGACAGCATTATAAAAGCACTTAGAAAATTGGGAGAAATGCAATATTCATTAAAATTCACAATGTATTTACCAATAGTGTGATTTGTTGGAAACTGGGAAAGTATTGCTCTGATCTCTTCTTAACCTCATGCCTGTCAGCTATCTGATAGATTGAGTTTAGAGAAGGTTTCATTTAGATCTGTTAGTTTTATTAGGTTCAAAACTAAGTAGGGGTACTAAGGTTATTCCAAGAAGTCACATGCTTACTTAAGTGGAAATCAAGAGCCAGAGTTAATGTTCTTGGTTAATTCAAAGAAGTGTTTGTAAAAAGAAAAAATTGCCAGCAATTTGTTATCCTTTTCATGTTTGTACTTTATTTTTCTTGGCAGAAGATGGCCAACAGATGTAAAATGTACTGCTGTTTCGGAGAAAGTGCTAGAGAACTTGGTCTTACTTGTGCTTTTTAGAACCCAAATTATCTAATGGACAAATTTATCCACAAATATTTCACATGACATTTGGGATACTTATCTATTGGTTAAACACAAATTCTTTAATACTTAACTCGCCTTGACTCTTGTAACAACCTTAGGGCACAACACCCATGCATGTCTTCTCTCTGGGAACAATTTGTAACTGATACAAATCACTGCAATGGAGTGAAGAAGTCATGATAACCTACATATCACAGTTGCTTTTCTCTAAGACAAGGATTCCTATTGCAGATATATTTATGAAAGGACAGTTGCATGCCTTCTCGAGCAGGTACCCTTTTCCCTTACAAATTCTTCTGATAAGCTGCTAAATCTTCTGGGACGCAGGTTTTTTTCTTTTTCTGATTGATTTTTACTTTATTCATTATTTTATGTAATATAAAAAATTAAAGAAAAAAGCAGCATGCAGATGGCTGAGCACACCTTTTCTCAGTGTGCATAACAGCCTGTCTTGAGATACTTCTCAGTTCAAGCTACAGACCATACTTTATGAGATAGTGACCTGAACTTGTGCAGCTGATCAGAAGAAAGCTCCCCACTCTTTTGAGGACTGCTGATCCTTTGAGGATTGCTGTTACCACACAGTGCTGGAAACATTTGTCTTCTGAATTACAAATTAGTATTATAACATACTCCCAGAAACTAGCCAATGTAAAGTGTTTCCAAGCAGTGTTTCCATACATTTAATGTTTACTTGCTGCAGTGACACTTAGGAATGAAGATGAGCTTCTGATTTTAAACACAAGTTGCTCCTTGAGAGAGGGTGCATGACTAGCCATGAATCCTTCAGGAACTTTATTGCTGTTGCACAGAAGCATAAACAGAAGATCAAAGAAGGGAAAATCTTTTAAGTTATACCTGGGTTGATAAGCTCCAACTCTATCTCCTCTCTGAGTGAAACATTAATTTTAAACAGTAGCAGAGGAGCTCTGATGGTTCCCTGGCCTGTTCCTTTTTAGAGGTGTGAAGGTTTTTTCTTCTCCATTTTGAAAATTTGTCAGTTATTTTCCAGTGAAAAAGAGGGATTTTGAGAGCTGTGAGTGGCATGATCCAGTCACAAGGCAGGCAAGTAGGGCATGAAGGTTGCCACTGCATATGCCAGTCACAGTAGTATGCTACAAACTTGCAAGCATCTGCTTTTTCAGTGCTTCAGCTCACTGGAGTGTCATTACCTACAAATGCTATTTACAAAATGGGAAAATCCAACACATTCTCCCCTGTACTTTTGCAAACAAATGACTTGAGTCTCGGGAGAAGTTGATGTCTGATCTTCTCCTGTGTACAGTTTGCTTTTTCAGCTTTTTTTTAGCTAGTCTCAATTCTCTTACATTTCAGTCCTTCAAAATATGTGATCTAAAAATAAAACGAAACAAGTAAGAGTTTTTAAAGCTTCACATATTAAGCATTTATGCCTAACTAGAATCTGCTAATGAGGGACAGATTAACTGGGGCTTCTTGGAACCAAGTAGAAAGACACAATCTGCAAAAATACAAGCATCTTATTCCAAGTTTTCCAAAGATTGCAGTGTTCTAATTTCAGCAACTCCAGTGAGGAGTCAGTGACAGAGTCACCCAGAAAAAATTCCCATTTTAATGTGATATTCAACTCTGGAGCTTTTGGGACTGATTCTAATTTTGAATTATAGATAAAGTATTTCTTTGGTAAATGCATAAAAAGTCATAAAGGCATAAAAAAGAAGGAAGTATAGTAAACTCCAGGTCTCCTTAAATACTTCCTCCAGAAGTATATTCACTTCTGTGCATGAATATATATGAGTGTTTGTTTTGGATAAAATTGATAACATGGTGAGAGCAATGAAAGAGAAAATTGAATACAATGACCGATCAGTTCAAAGACAGTGTTTTCTGATGTCTTCATTTTTCCATAAGAGCTTGAGATGGGCTTGCACGTGGGAGCTATATATTTCAGAGAACATACTGCAGTCACCTCAGTGCTGTGGAAGCAGATCCCAGTCGCTTGTTCAGAATCATCTTCTCCTCTCTGGAAGACCATCTGAGAAGGGAACCAGTGTAAAAACAAACTGTCAGCAAACAAAAGCCAGTAACCATCCATAAGAATGACAGGAAACACTTTACTGAATGATTAGAAGATTAAAGCAAACTCATGGTGGTAACTTACTACTTAAAATGCTGAAAAGCAACTCAAGACTTTATTCAAGGCCCAGGCTCTTAAGAGAGAACTAATTTTAACCCTTAGACAACCAGCTGCTTCTGGAGATTTGGGCCCTGTTGTCCAGATCTGCAAGGTGTGAATCCCTCTGAGGGTGAGACTGGGGCCAGGTCAGGACTTTAAAAGAGAGCAAAGACTGGTTTCTGCCTGGAACTACTTTTTGGACCAATGGTTAAGAGACAACATGTTTTGCCCAGCAGAGCCTTCCAGATGTGTAACTGCTTGAATATGTATGCCTGAAAAAACAGCATTAAAGGCACATCCGATGCAATACTGTTGATGTACAACCCCAACTGGCAGAAGCTGCTGGACAGCCATGAAACGCATTCTGGTATTTATAATTTTTGAAGCCCTCTGCTTAATTTTCTATATTGTCTGTGTTTCTTAATTGTCAGTATAGTCTACAAAACAAACCGGGCTGGTCAGAGTGGTTTCAGTGTCTGTAGGGTGTTACAAATGTACAACTGGACCTTACAGGTGGCTATTTTTAAAACACAAAAGAAATAAACAAAAGGTAACTTTTGAAATGACTGCAGAATGTTGTTCAAGCTTTATAAAAAAAAAAAATGCATTCCACTGACCAGAGACTAAGCTTGACCAGAGTAAATCCTGAAGCATTTGAAAACATTGAAAGGGGAAAACCTGTGTTAACTTTGGCTGCTACTAATATTCTTGTTGCAATGGAAACACAGCCACGTACTGGAGCACATGTTGATGTGAACTCCAGCTAGCACAGTTAAAACATTGATTGTGTTCTGTAGAAACAATAATAAAAAGCAGACTAAGTAGTTTATTTAATGTAAGTAATGTTTGCGAGTTCATATACTCTCATATAGAGTCTGTTGTTAGTTTCTGAGTTGTCTTTAACATAAAGAATCAGTAAAGAAAAGCAAGTGGGAATGAAAGTTTCTAACACTATTGCTGCAAAAAGACTTTGTGCAATGCACCGAGGGACTAACTTCAGATGTTAAAGGTGTAGGCTAAGTAGCTGAAGCATTCAGTGGAAAATACTGTGATAACTTCGATGTGTGGCAGTGCCAATGGTGGCAGCTCCAACCAGAACAGCCTCCGGTGGGAAGTTACAGATTCCTGTGTGAGAGCTTAGAAACTGATATCTCAGTTACTTTTGATCAAGAGACTTAAGTAGCTGCTTAACATTTCCTTGAATTACTCTAGTAAGTTGAGGTTCTAAATTCTGAAGAGTGAAATAAAGCTGAAGACACACAGATCCACTGGACAAAAAGGCAAGGGACACACATGTGTTTTTCATAGGGAATGATGGGGTGCATGTGCAAACAACTTGTTCCCAGAGTCTGTTGCACCGATCACATTTTTGCTTGGAACTGGAATCAGGAACAGCTGGGTGCTCTGGGACATTGTCTAGAGAGAAGAAATTTAGGCATTTTAATTACTGCAACTTTGGCTGAAGCTGCTGAAAAAAATTTCATTGATTACAGTGATTTTTTTAAGGCTTTTAGGAGCTACAGAGCTTAATACTTCTGCACAGGACTGTTTGCAATGCACCCAAAAATGACTATTTAATGGATGGCAATCTCAATGCTACCTTTTCTTTATGGCCATTTTGCTCACTCCTCACCCAGCATAAATATTGGATCTGTGTGTGAAAGCAGTTGCAAATAAACTGGTGCAATTCACAAAGTTGAGACTTACTTTCCCAGTGTCTGTCTGTCTTTCGCTCACTCGCTTACTCACTTTTTTGCTGTCTCACCTTTTCCTTCTTCATGGCTGCCTTGTTAATGTGGCCTTTTGTTGCTCAGTACACTTGAAGACAAAATGAGAAATGGCATCAAAAACATCTATAATGTTTTGCATGTTAATAATGGTGAGCTTTTTCAGGCACTTCAGAAACAGCAGTTTGTTAGTCTTGATTGTTAATGGCTTAAAGGCAAATAGATCAGCTTACCGGGGAAAAAACCAAAAGCTACAGAAACATTAACTTTGCAGCTAAGTGTACATGTATTTTTTAATGTTAATCCTCTTGCCAAAGGCAGTAAGTCTGAACATCAACAGACAGAGGTGTCAAACACAGAAATTGTATTGCAGTCTGAGTAAACTGACATCTCAATATTTTCCCAATAGAATATTAAATTCCTTTTTCTTATGTTCTGACGTTCAATGTTGTTTTCATAGTCATCTTCACTTCTGTAAAGTACAGGGGTGAATAATAGCAGAGGGAGGAGACCCCTTTTCCTCCCACCATAAGTAGCAGCATCCAAAATGGCCTATCTTCCCAGATGTTTGACAGGGCAGTGCCACAGCCCCTTTCTTCCCTCTCCTCCACGAGCTACATCAGGCACAAAGGTGGGCAAAATACTGCCAAATCATAATCCTACATTCATTCATGGTGTTTTTAGTATTTTCTAGCCAGACTGCACAGACATAAATGGCTATTAAAGTGCAGGACAGCAGTGAATCAGACAGTAGCTGTTTGGTGGAAGAGAGTAGCACAGCAGAAGCCACCCAAGAATGTCTGCCCAGGGATGCAGGTGTTGCCTATCATGACAGCAGTTTTGCTCTAGTGTGAAAAATGACCGTGGAAAATAGACAATGGAGAGCAACTGCAAAAACATTTCTTAGCAGAACTGTGGGCTTTCTGTCTTCTCAGATCTTTTTTTTTTTCCTTTAACAGTGCTCCGAATTCACCTGATTTCAAGGAAACACCCATCTGACCTTATTTGCAGATTAGAAGTTTCAGACATACAACAAAGTTAATGTAGTTAGTACATTCTACACCATAACAGATAACCTTTGCCTCAAGCAGTTATTCTCTTCCTGTCTCTGATTTCTTACCCTCTAACCATTTTATGCTGAAAGAGACTGTGTTATCACCTTGCAATTTCCAATAATTGTATTATGCTGCAAAGGAAAAAAAATCAATTAGTCACTCAACTCAATGAGGAACATATCTTCACTGGAAAATGAACTTTCTTTTCATATTTTTCCCATATTTTAACATGCAGCTATTTGTATGCACAGATAGATAAAGCAGAGTTCATGAATGCAAATGTCATTTCCTCCTTTCAATCAAGTAGACTTATATTTATCTGGTTATGTTTATACCAGACCCATGAGTGAAACTGAGGTATATTTTCTGCATCATACACTACAAGCAAGAACAAAGTGCTGTAAGTCGTATTTGCCCTCCTGGGTTCTTGATTTAGCCCTTGGTCAGCCGAAGCACGCTGGGGTTGCTTTACATTACAGTTGGCTCCACCATCTTCTGTTGGGGCACTCATCAGCTGTGAATGGCCCATACAGTGAATTTCACTTTCCTCAGTGGCACTGCTGCCTCCGCATCCAGGAGATAGTGAAAAGCTGTTTCTGACTCCATCCACCAGTTACAGCATATTCTTCATTATTACTGTAAATTACTGCTAGCAGTTTCTGTTAGTGACCGACACATAAAAGATCAGTTGGCAACTGCTTCACACATCTTTTAATAGCAACTTTCTTTAGATCATATATTGTTTTAAACTGAACTTCATTTACTTCTGTGGGTATTAGAAAGACAGGATAATAGGAAGCGGCACTAGACATAATATTTTACAAACAATTTGAGGGAAATCATATTGAATTCTAGCAGTTATTTACAGATATCCATGTAAATCCAAATTTAGAAAGATGACTACTTCCTTATATATTTATTTTTAGGGTGGCACTTTCAAGCAACATCACCCATTTCCTGGGAACAAGCTCTTAATGTTGCCTCACAAGGCAACTATGTTTCTCTTCAGCTTTTCTTGACAGTTTTTATTTTCTTCTTCTAAGACAATTATTTAATGGGGAAGAGTGTCAAGCCAACAGGAAAAAGTTTAGATGAACTTGCTAAAAGAAAAGACATGATTGATGCTCTTTTAGTCCTACCATTGACTAAAATACTTGGCCATCCCTAAGTATTTGCTCTTCTCTCTCTCCACTTTCAAGCTTCCTAAGGTGCAATGTGGAGTCCCCCAGCGGGGTTGTTAAGAAAACCCTGCGCTGGAAGCTTTCTGTCATTTGCTTTGAGAAGCAATATGTTACATTTTACTTTGGATGAAGAAGGTTTGCAAGGCCTCACTTTTGACTGCTTGCAGCCTGCTCCAGATGTGAAGGGGCAGTTCCTGCAGTGGGGTGGTTCCCAGGATCTGGGCATCGTTATAGGGTTGGTAGCTGTCAACGAGGACGTTGCCTGTGAGCAGTATGCAGAGTGCACATCAGGCTCCACTCAAGTGGGAACTGGGGTTTTGTGTAACTGACTTCTCCTTTGGGCTACAAAACCTCTGAATTCTGCCACTAGTAAGGGGCAACATTTGTGTATGGAGCAATGAAGGACCACAGTCTCTTTAGAAAGCCTCAACTTACAGAATTGGACGTGGAGAGCTATCTATGCAAGTATGAGTGATCACAAATGATCTCAGAGCTGACCTTGAAAACCTGTCAAGTGAGTGTTCATAAATGATAATATCAACCTTTCTGTGTACTGTTTTGCCATGGCAACACCATATAAACATTTTCCCTAGAAAGTCTCCCTAATGTTATGCTTGTTTTCCCCACCTGGGGTGTTTCAGGGATCATGAAGACAGTATCCTGCGTTTTGGACCCATTCATGTTGATTTCCACCGAATCCAAGGCTGCCATTTGAAGAATAGTGGCTGACCAATATGGTGTTTACTTGAATTTTTGTTTCTTATTCAGGACCTGAAAACAACACAAATATTGACACTCAGTGGGAGGGATTTCATGTATCAGCTTTCATTGCTGATGGTTTTTAGGGCTATTAGTACTTATTTTCAGCTAGTTTTAAAAAGCATTATTTTCGTAATAATATTAAGTGGCAGTTTTGTCCCTTAACTGTTCTTTTTCTCCTCTCTTCTCAGTTTTTTATGATCACTGACAAATGTATTGGGAAAAATGGCATTTGCTTTAAAAAGCAGACATTAGTCTAAGAACATAAACTTGAAAACAGGAAGTTTTGGAGCTCTTAATGGAAATTTCACTTTAAAATCTTCATATTCATTTTTAAGTCAGGCTTTTTAAACAAAATCCGTGGAGCTTGAATGATCTTGCAGAAACTGAATGAAACAATTTGATGGTAAAACTGTAAAGGCATTGTATTCAGAGTAATTTGTTCTTGAAGTGAAGGTGAAAATTTCTTTCTTAACAGTAGTATATTCATCCTGCATAGCCAACTGAAAATGCTGATGAAGACACAAACCAAGACAACAGCTAGTACCCGAATTAGGCAAAACTCAAGAAGATATGTCCTCCATTTGAGAGACTTTTCTAAAACAGAAGTTTTTAAAGAGATTCCTTTTTCTGTACTTTCTGAGATGTGATGAAAGAAGTTGCTTTTTTATGATTGCATTTCAGAAGGAAAATTGTGAAGCTGTGGTATCTCATGGCCCTGGAGATTTACTAGATTCTCATTCTCCATTGTCTTTCATTTTTTAAAAGACATCCACACCAATAAATGCTGCCAATTCAGGAGCATTGTGTCTTACATTGCTTGTGCATAGGGGTAAGCAGCTTTCCAAAGTTCAGTGGGTGGAGATCCAAACCACCCTAAAAACAAATGCAGGAACATCACTTTGGCGAGCAATGGTCTACCTGATACTATTGCACAAGAAGGATGACATCAGTCATCTGGATGAAATCAGAAGCCATTGAAGAGCTGGAAGAGCTAAGATCACTCCTAGTGATATGGGCTTTAAAAGGAAATATGCAGATGTAATTTTCCCTTGTTTACCAGTTTTCATGTTAATACTTGAAACCCTGCGCATCCCATTCCTGAAGACAGGGCCCAAGATGTGGAACATCTCTTCTTTTCACTTGGGTGCTCATGCTTTTGTAGGTTTTGTAACTTTTTTACCCAATTCATGTGAGTCTCAGATTATGGAAAATGGATGTAGGTAAAAATTCCTGATTCCTTTATATGTCCTGGTGTGGAACACTGAGTGGTCAAGCTGAGAAGTTTTGTTCCAAATAGAACAGAAGTACTGTGCTGGTTTTAAATTGAATTTGACTCCCAATTTCTGCTGATCAACCTCTCGCATACTAAACTTTAAGCAATTGTATGCGTTCAAGATATTGATTGCATAATATGTGGTTATTATTATGTGAATATGTTAGTATTAAGCTTTCCCCTTAATAAGACTGAAGTCCTTTTTCATTCATATGATACGTTCATACTAATATGAATGGTATGATAGCTGGAAATCACATGGGTGTGATACGTTATCTGAATTGTGCAAGGTGAAACCACGACTTGGCTGATTATTGACACTACAGAATTAAGCATAAAGCTAAAGGATGATCCTCATATAAGGGCAATGCGTTGCCTGTGAGACCTTCTGATTCTGGTTGCAGTCAACAAAAGTTAAAACTGGTGGTGCGCCAGTAGGCCAGGTCAATGGAGGGTTTCTTTTTTCCGCATGTCTGAACCAGTACTTCTTAAACTGTGATCTGTTTCCTGTACATAAAGGTGTCATAGCTCTTCAGGACATGGGTCAAAAATGATTCCAAGCAAAATAAAAAGCAACATTATACACAATCCCCTACTTGCAAATACGCTAACAAAATGGGGGGAAATAAAATTAGTAAACAGATACGAAAATTTCACCAAACTGTTACTAGATTGTAACTGAAAACTGTTATGACAATTCCCTACAGGATGGCCTTTGGTATTTTCTGAAAAGTTTTGGAGGTTCCTGGATCATTTAGAAAAATGCAAGGGAACCAGGCATTAAAAAGGCTGAGCAGGGCAAATTTAGAAAGTGATTTATGCTTTCATAGAAAAAGTAACTCCTCTTGCAGTTCTCTGCTAGAGAGACAGCGTTTGTAATTAGAGTGAATTACCATACTATTTTTTGTTGTTTGTTCTAATTCATTCTTTTTTGTTGCCCATTGACATTTCTTGATCTAGTTGTGGGGTAAAAATACTTATGCATGCAGACAAGCATGCTGGAATCCAGACCCCAAGTCACTAGTTTGCCTTCTGAGTCATAGGATTTCTTGAGTTAAGCAGCACCCTTTTGTGACAGAGCTCTGAATCTAAACCACAGGAAACAACTCTTAGGACTATGTCTTACAGAGACCTTTATTCCTTCATGCATCTTGTTTAGTCACTTAAAGATAACATTATGTGGCATTTCAAAACCTTTCTGTATTTAGAGCCTTCCCCTTCCCCTTTGTGTCCCTGTGTGTTAATTAAATGTACATTAACTCAAAGAGATTTTTTTTTTCACTTTGCTATTGCAACGTACTTGCTTGAACCAGCTCCAACCAGTAAAAAAATAAGAACTTGAAAACCTTTTTCTGAGGTCTAAATTGATTTCTGGTTTTAATTGTCTATGGTGCTAAAGCTGAGCAGAAAAATTCCAAAGGGAAAATCAGGAAAATGACACACGATAGAAGGAGAAGCAAGTCTCTGTTAGGGTAGGTAAAATCTGTTATCCTCCTTGTCTGCTTTCCAAGTGCTGAAAACCTTGTCCACCTTCCCAAATTATTGCATCTGTTTTCCCATTACTTCTCCGTACAAGCCTCACCTGTTTTATACATAAGAAGAGCACTGTTACAATTGTAAAATTCAAAGGACAATTTGGCATCATTAGCTAAAATGATAATTTACTTTTACTTGGGATATTCTGGAGGAGAAAATAAAGATATTTTGCAGCAAGTTTGCAGGTTACTACAAATATTTCCATGTTATGACTCCTTTCTAGTTTCAGTTGAGAGATTACCTTTGTGAGAGATAGCTTCTTCCTTTCCTTTCCCTCTATTTCTTTTGAAAGATTTTTTGTGCAATTCTCATCTAATAGGTAGGATATACTGTATAATGGAAAGCAAGCTTCAGGATTTACTGCAATGAAACCAAAGATTTCTAAGTGCTCTGTCACTGAGGAAAGAAAAGAATTTGTTGGAAAAGAGATATCCTCTGGTTAAATACCTAAACATAATAAAACCTTTTTAAGGTCCTCTAGTGACTCCAGAAACACAGCAGAGAGAATAACGGATGGATTTTTTTTTAAATTAGAAAAAATTCTTTCCTGAAAAAAAGTACCTACATGTATTTCATTTTCTGTAGAAGCCCATAAGGAGAATGACATACTGGCAAATTGCAAGACTAGTCTTGATGGTCAGATTGCACTAAATTATTTAAATTCTAAAAAATAGCACAATGATAGAGACAAGAATTTTCCTGAACTCTGTATATGAAAATATATATTCTATGATGTTATGATAAGTCATCCCAAATTTCTATAAATAAGAGTATCTTAAATGATGTGTGTCTTGTGAATGCCAAATTAAATGGTATTATCTTCTAACAACTGGGGCTGGCGGAATTCCCTTTTTTCTGTTTGCAAATGGTTTGTGAGGCATTTTGCATTCTGCAAGTGTTTTTATTTCTAGGTATCCATTGGGCAGTGTGGGTACGTTATTCATAGGCTGTTTATTTTAACTGTTTAGTAAGCATTACATACAATATGCATCTGGTCATGAAAATCATATGATGTATTTTCTCTCCCATCATTTGATGACTGAAACCTTAAAATAAAATAAACCAAAATAAACAAAAAAAAGCATTAAAAATATGACAAGGATTTTATGTTTTCCTTTGTTGAAATTGGTTTGAATTTTTGGAAAATATTCGTTCATTTTTTAATAAAATTCAGTGCCAGCATTAAACAAGTGTATTAGTGAGAACCTAAGTCAGATTGTGGTGCAGAAATTTAACAAAGGTTTTACTAAATGTAAATAGGTACAATTAAGGAATAAAGATAAGAACAGATCTCTTTGGTTGCCTTTGTTCTGCTGGACTTCTGTATTATGTTTTCAAGTTGCAATGTGACAACTAGCTGGGAAGAACTAGCAAAAAATAGGAGAATTATGTAAATACATAGTAAACAGATTTAAATTTAGGTGCTCTCTTAACATGTTCACCTAGATTACTAGAATATAAGCCCAAATATTTCTGTGTCCATTGACTCAAGGATGCCAAGTGCAATGTTCCATGTTACTGAATAACCTGAGTATTTTTCCTTTCACCAGTCAAGTCAAATTTGGGGGAAGAAATAGTAACAAACATAACCAGGAAACAGGCCAATTCTTCCTTTCCTCTGGTTCTTTAAACTTTAGGAAGTGTTCTGTTTACCTGAAACTTGACCACAGTGTGTCTTTTTAAATTAGTGCTCATTTAATAAGTGACTACAGTGCCACTCGTGGTATGAGAAGTATTAGTATCAAACTGCTGACATCTATTATCGTAACAATAATGGTGGAAAACATTAAGTCTTCAACTTGTCCCAAACAATTGATCATTACTAAGACAACATGGTAATTAACCACAGCCCTTATCTGAAATGGAAAAAAAATGCGGTAACTGTAATCTTTTGTTAGTAAAGCCCCTTAACACAACCTGAAGGGAAAAATAACTAATGGAAGGTATTTAAAATATACACCAATAAATTTGGACTTGCCACTCTTTGTGTGTGGAAATATAGAGAAATGTTTAGATGTATTATGTGAATTATACTAATTCAGGGCCTGTTTCTTAATGGATTCAGTTCTATTGGTGGATTTCCAAAGATAAACCCTGTGCTTTACTTTTTCATTTTTTTTGTTGGTTTGTACAAGAAGAACATTGCTCAAATGATAACTCTGTTACCAGATATTTTTTCCCTTCCCTGAATATGTGGTATGGAGGGAGAAGAACTAAAGGTTTTTGAAATGCAGCTGATATAGAAGTAATTTCGTCCTGAGAGAAATAAGAGAAATACAAAGATAGTGAAAATGCTGGAGAAGGAAAGAAGGGTTTATAGGAAGAAGCTAAAGACTTGCTAGCAATATTGTGTTTTCCTAAGGTAGGGGAGAGACTAGCTGAAGAACTGATTTAGGTCACTGGTATCCTGTGGCTACCCTATGTACTAGACACGCTTGTTATACCATCATCTCAGTCTTAATGGTGCTCCATCTGTTAAATCCTTGATTGTGTGCTCCTGGAATGATTAGCCCAACATCAAACAGAACTGAGCAGCAGGCTATGAGTTCCAAACCATCTTAAATTGCAATTCGAAGTGGATTGAGCAGGACAGCATTGGTGACTGTAAGAGTAGAAGAGTCATGTGGAGGGTTATGGTACTGTTCTCGGACAAAAATCAGCGATCCTAAAGAACAGCAATGCTATGAGAAGGCATTAACCAAGCAGAAAGCACATGCATAGGTAAAAGCATGTGACTGGTCTCTATTGCTTTGTTCAGTATGTACAGCTGTGGTATGCTAAGAGTAAATAAATAAGAACAGTTTCTAAAATATTTGTGTAAAAAAAGATAAAGTGCAAACAGGAAGGCTTACATTCTTATTGCTCTATGAATTCTGTATTTTATGCTATTTTACTTTCTTTACATATAGTATTCACACCAGTTTCAATTAACTTTCTTTTGCAGTTCTTCCTTCCTTTTTTAACTGTTTATTATCCATGACCAATAAACTGTCCCCCTTCTTGGTCTCTCTTTTTATGGCTTTATGGTTTTTTCACTCTGCTCTTTCATTTCTAGCATGATACTGAGGCTCTGGTAGCTCTGCAATTTAAACAGCAACGTATGCCCCCACTATGTTTCAAGTATTGTTTTACTTCACTTCCGTTAATGAAATCAAGTCAAAGAAAATGCCCCTGGCTCTCGAGTGAATAAAATTGCAACTTATGGGAAGTCTTGAAAAAGACTAAACTTGTAGCAGGCCATGTAGTACTGAAGCTTTTAGAACTGCTTGTATTCTATCATTCTGCTTAGTAAAACTAAACTCAATTCAAATTTCCAAACCCTTCATTAAACAGGTTTGCATTCTGAATGAAGCTCAAAAATTCACCTCTTCATCTGCCACTGATAATTAACGACAGCCCTTTAGGAATAGAATCAGGTACGTCCCACCTCTCCTAGATATACCCCAACTAGCTTGAAGAAGTAGCATAAACATCAGGGCTAGAATTAGTGACAGACAAGACATCTGCACACTGAGCATTGATACAGTATCATTCATATTGCTAAAAACTTGTTTGTCTCCCTGTTATCCAAGCAACAATTTTTATCCAGGAAGGGTGAGAACTCCACAAAGCAAACCCCCTGTAATGTGCTTGAAGCCCTGACATTTCAGCTAAATGGTATTCAGCACTGAGACAGCAGGTCAGGTGGATCTTCACTGTAAAAAGCTGCGGTGGCAGGCACTGGATAAGAATTAATAGCTCTCAGGGTACTTTACTGAAGCCTCTGCTAACAACCATCTTAGAAAAGAGGCTGATAGATCTCTTTAGCTCTGCCGTCGTGCACGGGTAATGGTTCTGAGTATCAGCACGTGCTTCACAATCTGCACTAGAGGGATTACCAAGTAGCTCCCAGAACCTGTCCTCAGGCATTTGTGTCATCATTTATTGCTGGACATAAGACTTTTTTGTGCAACTGTCTTGTTAATGCCATGGTTGATGTTAGTGCTGTGAGAGCCAGCGTTATTGCCTGAGGTATGCTCTGTGACCTTCACACTGTGAGCTCCATCCCCACCAATGTCAACATTTTTCAGGGGATTTACAATGTTCCTGTTTGTCATTGTTGGAACATTTCCAGTCACTTAACAGGAAGAGGTCAAAGAACAGAGTGAGTGAGGCTGTTGCTTGGACACAAATGGCAGTTGCTTGGACACTGATAGCTCCCCTAAGGACAGCTTTTCTTACTGCAGAAGAGTACCAACCCTATGACTCTCACCTTTTCTGATCTATTAAAGAAAAAAAAAAAACCAACAGTTAAAGCTAGTCCAGAAATCATCCAAAGGCTAAGTTTGAGAGAAACCGGGCAAATAGTACTGCCATTTTTTTATATCTCTAGTTTGGATAAGTCGGCAATGAATAGGACCACTTTTGAGGTTAGCTGAAAAATAGTCCTGAGAATGCCACTTACCAACTCTCTTGTCTTCAAGACAACAAAGCAAGACGAAATCAAATTGGAGCAAAGTGTGATCACACCAACAGGAGCCTGCATTTTGGATTTATGTGAATTAAGGATTTTTCCACCCACAGCTACAAAAGATGGGGAACGCATTTGACTATGACCCCTAAAAATGTCTCTATGTATTGGGGGTCTATGTGCAAGGTAGTTATCTAAGCTCCCACTGTAGTCAATGGAGATCTTGCACTCAAGATAGTTGCCCTGACAGAGGTGCTTTGTACCTTTAGAGTTATCCTCAAGTTTCTGAGACATTCACATAGTCAGATATGAAGTGGGACCTATGAAAGACCAGAGCCCCTCTGCATAGGTGACTGAAGGACAGCAGGGGTAACCTAGGTCTTCTTAAACAGCACTTTGTGTCTTTGTTTAAACAACTAACCTCAGTCCTAGGTGTATCCTTTAGAGAAAGCCGAATTGCTTGCTAGACTCCATTGACTATATTCATATCTGCAACCCTTGAGTGGGTGTTTTAGATATCCTAAGGTAACTGAAAGAGCACTAGAGGTCCACATTCAGGCATCTGAACTAACTAACCCCTAGATCTCTACTAATTTTAATGGGAGCTTGAACGTGAGCATGAATTTCGGTGTCTTATTCTTGAAACAAATGCCATCCAAGGGCCCAGCCATTTTCAGTTGCTGAGCTTTAATTGTTTAGAACCAGATGTTTTTCTATAAAAGACAAAAAGAAAAAAAAAACTACTTCAGCAACCTCAATTCTCCATGAAAAATATCAAGCAAATAAAATGCAAAACCAAAGGACATGCTTTGGCACTAGTTGCAGACCTATTTGGCCAAGTTTTAAAAGTGATAGTGCTGCAGTGGTCAAGGCCTTCCAGATCCTTTTGTTAAAAAGTTCCAATACTAAGAAAATACCCTCAAAGTAAACACACCATAATTGTACTCAACAGCTTTTACTGAGATGGGCATAAATATCCCATCCCACAATTATATTAAGAAAGGGAATTTCTCCAGAGTGGTTTGGCAGTAGCTGCTTTGCTTGTATCTCAAAGTGGTTTGGCAGTACCTCACAAAACAAATAGTGACTTTTGGATTTATGTTTCATCCTTTTCCTTCAGCACAGCCATTGCCAATGCTTTTCAAGATACTTAATCAATCGCTCATACTTCACTACCTCTTTTCTCTGAGACTTTGTCATTCTCCATCATCTTTCGCTACTGCTAATTGCCTGAACTGAATGGCGGGCAACTTGAAGCGGAAAAATTTTAAGAAATCAGCACGACTGATTCTTTTCTCGTTGCCAGGTTGCCCTGCTGTTATTGTATGTTCTGGTGGTTATGGGGATCCATCACTGAGGCATCTCATTTTATCTCCATCTTGAACTTGAAATAGCAAAAAATAGGCAGTTTCTTTGTTCCCATCCATAGGATTTTTGCTTAATTCTAACTTCATCTCTGAGCAAGTCAGATATTTGTGGTACTTGTGTTTTTAAAGGCCCACAAGTGATGCCCTTGTGCTTCTTGCTGTCTTTACATGCATGCCAGCAGTTTTGCCTGCTGAAGGGCCTTTTGGGGAGACATAATGATATTTCATATGTAGAGGTAGCACGCAACCACATACACAGCTGGATGTCAAACAGCTGTGTGAGTCTAAAAAGGAACAGCAAACCATAAAATTCTTTAGCCCTATTGATTATTTTACTCTTCAGTGTATTACTTCATTACCTCTTAATGTTTCAAATGGTTTAGCAGCTTTGTCTGTGACCTTCACTGGAATTTGATCTTTCATCTTACGTATTCTTAGCCAATAGCTCATCAGTATTACCAGCCTGAAGGATTAGGCTTGGTGAAAAGGATGATTTTAAAAATCTTTTTTTGGAAAGCACAAAGTTCCAAACTATTTCTTTCAACTTGATGTAGTGCTGAAGTAATTTGCTGAAAGTTATATGTACATAATGGCCTGAGATATTGGGTGCCATGCTAGACTGAGAAGATCAGGTGACATTTTTATGGCAGACTGCTCCAGTACCATTAACAAAGGAAGTGGGTCATTACTGACATAACTGTTCCATACTTGAACGGAAAGGGTCAATATGCTGTTCCCCCAGTCTGCAGAATAATTATAATACTCTGAGTTGTTTTTTACTGTTTCCGTACACAGCTGGAAGACAGAAAAGTAACAGGAATCCAAGCTCTTTCTTTCTCATTCTCTGTTGGAGTAAATATCATGAGAAAAAATTCTGCATACGACTGGCATAAATATGAAAGAATTTTACTAAAGAGACTGGATTGTACCATCAAAATAGCTGTTTCAGAAACCGCTCTGTTTTTGTACTTCACATTGTAGGATAATGGAGTATATAGTGTAGCCATCTGTAACATAGCCTGTATAATATAGGAGGATATAATGCAAAGTAGTTCTTGTTAGCCTAGGATGTTATATACTTTATAATAGCAAATAGAAAAAAGGCCACATATAAGAGTAACTCAGGTGCTACACATAACACTGTAATGGTACACAGTAGTCATGCAGCATTGCCTGTGTTACTTTATGTAAATAAACACGTATTACCCTAGTTACTTCCATACCAAAGGCAACTTTAGCAACAGGCATTTTTTGAGGATTTAAAAAAGCAATCTTCATGAAGACACATAATTCCATACTCTCTTCAGTTTGTCTCTATCTTCACTACCTAGTGGCCATCTGAGAGTGCTGTATTCCAAGCAAGCGATTGTGTTTAAACAGATGCTTTCCTTCATGTTAACATTTAATTTCCTTCCCCTCCACCAAGCCTCAGGCAAGGCAGTAGCTGCTCTCTCTTGCCACGGTACTGTACACCATGATGAAGTATAGTCATTCATGTGACACAATATAGTAATCAGAAGCAAATTACACCCTTTAAAATTACCATCGCCAATCACAATACCTAAAACAATGTGATAATTGCTGTCATAGGAATGTGGGAAAAAATAGAACATTAGTCATTAAACAAATACTATAATCATTAATAACAAGTGCCATGTGAAATAACAATTTTCTACTAATCACTATCCTAGAGCTGTAGTGCAAACTGCAGATTCTCTTTCATAAAGTAAGCTGGCTGCATACAGCTAGAAAAAAGCATAAACTTGCCAAAATATTTTGTCCATTAACGGGTTTTGTGTTGTCTTTTGTACACTGTACGTTTCCCCACATAAATGTGCAAAAATGCATCAGTTATAAAACCATGCTTGAATTTCTCCTTTGGCTTCTGGCCTCAAGTAAACCATCAAACTCAAGCTGCTGGGCTTTATAATACCATTCCTCCTACATCTCTGCTTGTTTGTGGCTAGTTTTGTACTTCACCTCTTACCACCTCTCATGACCTCCTTACCACTTGCATTACTCCTTGCTTTGTTTTACCCCGTGGAGTAAGTGTCTTCAAAGCTGTTATCCTTTCCCCTGCTAGCAGTTTCTCCTTTTTCTTGTCATGTAAGCCCACATGTTCTTCTCCAAAGGCAATAATCACCACATTGTCTCTCTGTAGAAACCTTCTTTTCTGCCCTTGAGTTTTTCGATAAGTTGTTTGGGCTGGAGAATACATCTCAGCTTATTTATATTTCCCTTCTGTAAGTATTCAAGAGAGGGCCAAAGAGCACCCATGAGTAAGGAAAACTGCATGAATGTGTGGGTCCAGTGGACCTTGGTAGATGGTGTACTTTCTTTTCTGAATGTTCAGCTCTGCAATTAGTCATTCACTTAGCATTTCATATGAACTATCTTTTTTTTAAAAAAAAGGTGTTTTTTTCAATTTTATAATATATTGCTTAGCTATTAGCAGAGAGCTGTATTTAAACTAGTCTTTAAATTCGTCTACTTTTATGAGAATCCAATATGATTCTCATATGTAAGTTGATTCTCCTACAATAAGTTGTCACTTTTGTGTGCGTTCATTTTACAAAAGTAGAATAACCACAGGCCAAGAATTAATTCAATCCCATCACAGTGAATCCCTTCCAAATTTTGAGGAAAAAACCTACATTCAGATGTTGGTCACTTGCATTGTCAAGCCTTTCATTTTGAAAAAGGAAATTCACACAGGGAAACAGTATCATATTAGAAACAAAAGATGTTAGAGCCACCTTTTTTCATATTGCTCACACATTGTTTAGACAGAGAGGAGGAGGTGAAGGAGGGCAGTAGACAGAGAAGAAAAAAAAAAGAGGAGATACTGGTTAATTTGGCTTGAGCTTAGAAAGGCTTTCTCTGCTGGATAAGGCCGGGCTATAAAGAAACGTGGGAGCTTTGGCGCCCAATTCTTCTGTCTTAGAGATGCTCAACCAGAACTTCAGGAAGCTGAGTATCTGAAGTCTTGTTATCAGTGCAGATAGATAGGGAGAGAGCAAGGCAGCCGTGTGCATCTTCTATATGCCAACAGATGTTTAGAGCCTTAAATCCCACAGTTGCCAGAAAACGATACTTCCTTGCATAGGTAGTGAGGAGACTTCTCCTGTCTGTCTAGCTGTCTATGTTTTCAGAAGTAAGGGGATGTGGTTCTTCATTCATATTAGAGCACAAGCTTAAAAATAAAGACACCTGTCCTCCCCCTAACAAATAACCAAGTCAACTAGTTAAGGTAACAGATATAAATGTCCAACTATAAATCTCTCTCTCCTGCTCAGGAGACGGTGAACTAGATACTTTGTAGCATTCATGAGAAGCATTGCTGTGACTTCTAATTCTACATGGACTACGAGCCTAAGTATCACTTTGTGCCTCTAAAAAGTAGAAAATAGTCTTCAGATCTTTCCTTTGTGTTTGTTTCCTCATTGAGAAAGAAGGTTTACACCAGAAAAGTAGTCAGCAATGTGTTTTAGACATTGCCAGAGTATTCTTTGAAGGAGGGTAGTAGGGCCACTACAGTGTAATTAAACCGGGAAATGAGTATTTTTATTTTTGGGAGCCTAGGCCAATGGTGTTTTTTAAAGAGAAGAGGCTGAAGCTTTCTCACCACAGCCTCTTCATAAGCGTGAGCTCATGTGAAACTGTGGGAAAAAGGGTTAGAAAGTCAGAAAGTGGGCTTTGTCATCCAGCCCACTATTTGCAGCTTGGTTATTATCTTCAAATGTTTAAAGAAACAAAATGAACTATCTGCACTTTAATTTCCATCTGAGGGTAAGCAGTGGGGATGAATTTTACCCCCTTATTTGTATCTCTACAGCTCTTTGCATTTTTCTGACAAGGTTTGTTTCCTTGGAAAACAATCCAGTTGCAAACCAAGCAAAAATTTTCCTCCTTGCCTCTGCTCCAACACATGTGGATCCTGCTCGCTGTGTCAGTGCTGCCTAGGCAGCAAATCCACTCAAAAGCAGTAGGTCTGCTGGGCAGGTAAGGTGTATCTCCCACAGCTACCTGCCCAGTTCGGGCTGTAGGGCCAGGTTGTGGGAGGCTGTGATGCCTCTGCTGGGAGGACCACTGCCTCCTGCAGATTCCTGACCTGCTCTTACCCGTGCCTTGATTGAGAGGAAGATGAAGGAGGCAGCAATGCCTTTTTTTTTTTGGTGCTTTTTCCAAGCTTTTCCAAGCAGGTGATGCTCGCTAGTCAAAGCTGTCCCAAGGAGGGCTGAAGCAATTCAGTTCTCCAGAATTCTTTGGAGATGGATACCATTAGCTTGTTGGGAACTCATCCAGGCCGGCAGGCTTGGGCAGGTGAACAACCACGGGAAGGTTTATGACGGGCATGAACATTTCTGTTATTTTCACAAGTTAATTATGACACCGTGCGGAATAAAGCTGTGACCGAGGTACCTACTTTAGAAGTGAGAATGCTTTCCTCCCAGTCTTCCTCACTGATTGACTTCACCAAGACAAAAGGATTTTTGTTCAAGTATGCCAAAAAGTAACTCCTGTTGTTTTCCATTTATCTCTATCAAAACAAACAAATAAAAAAGCAAGTTAAAAAAAGCATACAAAATGTTTATTAACCTGTTATACAAATGACCCGTGTAAGTTATATGCCTCCGACTAATCTTTCATGCACTATAAACAAGTCCTCATTTGCTTCCAGTTATTTCTATTTCTTTTTTTTAATGGTGATTTCCTAAATAAAAAACACGCCTGACAGATACCTCTAATCTTTATAGCAATGGCTTTTAAAATATTCAAACTGAGCAATTTATTTTTAATGATCTGTAGCTCTGAAACAGTTCAGGCAATGTGCTTTATACTCTGCAGAAAAATTCTCCTTGGTGCTAAGGGCAAACATGCATTTTTTTCAGGCCAAGCCAATTTTGACAACCAAAATGTTTATTAAAAAGAGAGAGAGAGAGAGAGAGCAGGGGGACTAGTGTTAAAAGCAGTGACTGAAAAGGTCCCTGGTGACATTTTAAAACAAATACTATTGAGACTGATTTTTAATTGCTTTGAAACCTCTCTGATCATTTGTACTTGGGAAAGGTTGGTATGAAATGTTCTTAAACAAGAATTTCCTTCATCTTTTGCAGAAATGGGAACTTAGCACACTGTGTTCACATATAAATGAAGTACTCAAAATGAAAGGTGTTTGAGAACTAGACCTCTATGATAGAGACTATTGTGAAGTGCATTTTCTGCCATACAGAAACTCCTGTTCTAAAATGTTACATCCCACGACATCTTTGATAAAGATTTTGCAGTGAGAGGTAAGTTAAATGAAAGACTCAAGTGTTAAAACAATTTTTGAAGGCTCAATAAGATGTAAGTAACATCATCCAGGAAAGGCATTTATTGATTATTGAGCTCCTGAGTGGAGGCCTATTTATCTCGTCCCCAAAAGATGCCCCAAACTCCCCTTCAGTTTTCCCGTTTATGTTGCTTATCTATCATCTACTTTACCCACTGAGACGAATCATTGGACTTTAGCCTTGGCACCTCTACCTAGTTTCAATTAAGTGCAAGCACTGCCTTATACACTTATGGTTTGCATACCGGACCGACATGTTTTTCACACTGTTTCTGTGCTTGAACATCATCAAGCTCTCCCTTAGCTGCTTGATTACAGATCTTTGACCTCATCATGGTTTTGGGAGCAGAGACTCTCCAGCTGGGGGCTGGTACACAGCACTGCTCTGTTCCTGTCTTTGCAGAAGGACTATACTTACTGATGCTAAAAATGTCCTTCCTTACCTGCAGCCTAGGTTTATTAAGACTTTTTCAATATTCTCAACATTAATTAGGTAATCTGAGTTGATTGTGAGATGAGAGGTCACATTTAATTTGGTACATTACTAACTCTAGATCCTTCTTTTTCCTGCTCGCCACTGATTCAAGCCTCAGAAGGGATTGCTAAACTCTGTCCTTCTGTAGCAGACAAATTTAATTCCATGCAGCCGTTTGTGATGAACTTCCCTTCTTCCTTTAGTCTGGAAGAGGTTTTCAAAAGAAAGAACCTGTATTTCTGCTATCTTTGGAAAATAAGGGCTATTTTTTCAGTCAGGCTGAGAAACACCTAACTGCCTGTGGCACAGCAACTTCAAACTGGACTCAGGGAAGCTCTGTCCCGCTTTTTGCTTCACAGTAGGCTTCTGTGCCAGAGCAAACGTCCAAGATTACCAAGCCCAGGCACAGGGGTGACAGGATAGGATTACACAGGCAAATGCACTTTCCAACCATTTGCAGAAATCTTCAAAATATAAAATTCTGGAAGCCGTCTCAGAAGCATGACAAATAATAAAGGTTTTTTCATTCTATTCCTCTCCTGCCAGGTTCTTATGCAACCCTCATCACTTTACTGTCTCTAGCAGTTTTGGTACGTACATCCTGTACATTATGAATAGAAATGCTGTGTTGTGAGATTATATTTTCTTGAAGTTATAAGAAGTGAATCATGCCAATTTCTTACACAGAAAATAAAACAGGGCTTGGGATATTTAGATAAATTCAAATAGAATAAAAGAGTTACAGTATCTCACCACCTGTTTGGCTTTTCAAAATCTTTTCATTTCAAGATTGACAGAGATAGTAATGGATACCATTCATCAACTGAATAAAGAATTAAGCACCAGCGGTGCAAAACGTATTTACATAAATATTATAAAAAATAAGCTGATTATTTTAATGTTGAGATCACAGTAATAATAGATGTGAAAAACAAGTGGGAAGTGACTCAGGAAATCTCCATGTAAGTTTTTATTTGGGATGATGTTAATATTTTCACTAAATGGATGGAAGAAAACCACAGTAAGAATTCCAAACATAAAGAAAAAAATTCTAAATTCCTGTTAATTTATTTAAACAATATTATAATTAAAATTGCTCAACAATTTCAAGATAAAGCATTTTTCTTTAGGAGAAAAAAAAATTTCTGTGAAAATATTTTTCACAAGAAAACTGGAATTTTAAAATTTTAAATTTCTAAAAATGAATCTTTTCAAATTTCTTTTTAATTTTTTTCTGTTGAAGACAGGATTTCACTTTCAGGACAATTTTATGCACACCAAAAAATCAGTTAAAATTATTTTCAGTATGTTACAGTTTATGGCTCTTTGGGGTTTATTTTTGACTAAAGCAAACGCATGATTGTCCTCCCCTCCCTTGCTACTTCTCTCCAACTTGTCCAAACCATAATTTTGAACATCATTGTTCATAGAGGCATAAATTTCTTATCTTAAAATAAAAGTTTGCAGTTGTCAATGGCTGCTCTCTGACGACAACTGCAAAATGCCATAGAACACCTGATGTTCTTAAATTAGCTAGTCAGAACATTTTAAGCTCACAAAGAATTGTTTATTCCTTGGCTGAAGAACATAGAGAATTTTTGAATTTTTAGAATGAAAAACATGCAACTGTGGTCTCTCGGGTGTGAGAGAATGTTTTTATTTTTTTGGAGCAGAGGGAAAACAATGAATTGATCATCTGGATTTGTGTCATGCAAACCTAGGGGGAATAGGGAAAACATGAATAGCCCATCAGAACTGTCAAAACATGAATGGCGTTAGTTATAATTGAGAAACAGCAACAGATAAATTTTACCAACAGTAAGGCATAGAATGGGATATGTAAAAATAACATAATTATACACTGAGAGAGAGAGCTGGTATAAATGGATAGACATCCCTCTCCACTGTAAGAGACACGTTGACTCTTTCCTCTTTACAGTGTGTGTTCATGTGTCCACTGATTACGTTCTCTGCTTTGGCTTCTGTCATTTTGCCCAGCAGCAACATCAAACTTACTGGTCTGTAATTCTGGGATTCCTCCTGGGCCCCTTTTTAAAGACTGGTGTCAAATTTGTCACATTCCATTCTTCCAGCACCAAGGTTAGCTGAAGTGATATATCACAAACAGCAATTAGTTTAGCAATCGTATATTCTAATTTCTTCAGACTTTTGGTAAAAAAAAGCCTAGTTAAATGTTAGCACAGATGCAAGCCATTTTCCCTGTATTAATGTCGCTTTACCTTTACCTTACTTTTTCTACAAACTGGTCATCTATCACCCCATCATCTTTTTGGTAGACCTCTGGCCACTGCCTTTAGTTTTCTTTTTTTCAGCTTCAGTAAGCTGGTCTTCAAAATATTTCAGTCAGCCAAATCGTGGGACATATGACTTACTTTCAGCTTTCCCTGTTTGGACATTGCTTTTTTTTTCTCTAGTAAGTCTCACTGATTCTTCTGTTTAACCACACTGATGTAGGAGAACAGAGGAAGGAAATCCCTTCTGTAGTCATCTTTTTTAATAGTTGGAATATGTTTGTTGTAAAACTCAACATAAAACAAAATGCCTTGTGGGTATTTTACCCATTTAGCTACTCCTTCTTAATATCCTTCTAACCAGCTTCCTCAGCTTTATCTAGCTCCAGTTTCTGAAGTTAAGCATTTCCATGGTGAATATTTTTGGTGTAGCTGTTCTTGTCAGGTCACTGACCGTGGATCCCTTATGGTCATTTCTGTGTCACTGCAAGCAGGTGTTGGAAAAGATTGATCTCCAACATCACATCAGTAGTTTTTTGCACAAAAATGTGATGTTGCCTAAGGCAGAAGACCAAAAGTAGTATGATCTTCTCTGTGATAAAGGGGACAGTCGGAGCATAGAGCTAAATAAATATATTTCCAGATTGCTCTAGCAGTGGAGGGAAAACATATTGCATGACAACAGCATAACGGGACACTTGCGGATCATATGCCAGTGTCCCATAGTTGTATATGAAAAATGTGCTTTTTTGCAGATAGTTATGTGTTGCAGCACACAGATGTTGTAAGTAGACGTAAATTGCAGTTCCATTTTAGATCAGTATGTTAATGTTTTACCAAACATAATAATACAGTACATACTTTTATCATAATAATTAATCACTGAATAATTATACAAATTTAAAAGCTTATAGTACTAAAATGGACATTGTTTTAAATGGGATAGTTGCTCTGAGAAATTACAAAATTTAGCACACATAATATTTACACAGGCAAAGAGGAGTCAAGTGGTAAAAAACGTTTTATCAGTGAATAAAAAATCACGGGAGTGAAAGTAACGGGAGCCTCAGGTGACCACTTCAGATGTTTGTATCTACATGGCAGACACCTAATATTGTGTGATATGAGGGTTTATTATAGGCAAGCTGATCCAGCTGGCATCAAGCCATGGTCCTGAGCAGTTATGAGGACTTGTGTGCATGCTAGTGACAGCAGGTTAATGATAAAGAAATTTTATGGGTTTAATCTTCAATAGTGCTTACAGGTGAAATCATTTATTATTATCAAATTTCCTCTCTGGGGTTAATTCTGAGAACACTCTAATGCTACATGTGATAGCAGTCTGTATATGAGTTTTTAGGTTATGTTAGAACTAATATAGAAATTCCATTAGTTTTAAACTTTGACATAAAGTGGTTTCCTTTGATTGAGAAAAATCATAGAAAAAAGTATCTCTTCACAGCAGCTCTTATTTAATAAAAACAACTTCAGATTGCATTTTCCCAGGAGACAGTATAATCTTCACCTTATAAACATAAGCGATCCCTTCTGGGAAAAATATAGCGAGGAGGCAACTCGCTCTGTAAAGGAAAATGATGGATTTGAGGACCCAGAGTAGACGTCTTCAGGGGACCACAATCATATTTCAGACTTTTGCTCATATATTTTGTCATTCCCATTTTTTTTGAGATTTCCCCCATATCCCAGTTTTTTGTTGGACATTGGAAAGCAAAAATACAAGTGCAGTTCATGTATTTTATGATGTCTCTGTGGAAAGCTGTACCATATTCCTGGTTAAGTTCTTGGCATATTTTCACCTGAGTTGAAGAACTGGGGCCCTCCGTTCACCAGCTAAGACTTACTATACTAAGATGAGTGAGCCACGTCTTATTTACCTGTGTAAACAAGAACATACTTGTGTTGCCATCCACTTGGTCTGGCTGAATACCAACCAAGTGCTTTAATGCATTTGAAAAAGGGTGATCAATTTTTGTTCCTTCTGGTTGTTTTCTTTCTGCAAAGTTCTCTGGTTCTACTGAGGACATGGGACAAAAACGAGTGACCATCAGGAGGGTAGCTATTTCTATGTGAGAAGGACGTGATAGAAATTATGAGAAAAAATATTTTCATCCGAGTCTCCTAGGCCAGTTTTGCAGACCTAGAAGATTTGGAAAAGAGATGCATTCAAACCTTGTATGTTAAACAAAATTTTTCGTTGAGATTTCCTAAGGTGTTAGTGTGAGAATATTTCAGATATTCTGTGCTTAATTAAGAGTGATATTACCACTCAAGGTGATAAAATGCGATTAAATAATTTTGAAGTCAGGTACTCATGTTAGTTAAAATATGCAGAATACAAAGAACGATAAATGCTATTTGCTAGACAGAATTGAAGGAATAGCTAAGTTTGTAAAAATGATCCCTAAGGGCTTGCGATGTGTCTAACCTATTTATAACCCTTTCTTCTCCTCTTAAAAAGCAAATCTTTACCGGAAAAATAATATAATGAAATTCACCCTGCTGTGGAGAGGTCAGTTTCAGGGACTCTTGTCCCTACTGGCAAGTGACTCAGATAATAAACTGCCAGTACAAATCATCAGACTGATGCCTGGCAAGAACTGGAGCTGGCCTTTTTAATTAAAAGAAAAAAGAAATATTTTTTTATTTCTAATGGAAGAGTGCTGCAAAAGTAAGTAGGCAGAGGGCACAAGGAAAAGGGGAAAATGCTCTAAAAGGCTCCTTTGCATCTCAGCCAAAACCAAGAGTCTTAATGGTAATGAGGTTGGGGATGGGAGGGGAGGGAAGAGAATGAACCCGCTCATTCACCAGCCCGATCATTTTAACACAAGCTTCCAGGTAGCTTTCATACAACATTTCCCAGATCTTTGTGCAGCTGTTGTAACAATGATAAGGATAGACTCCACTGCCTCCTATTAGAGAAGGGTGAGGGGCACAATCTGAGGTAACTTGAAAAAGGAACATTTTTAGTTCAAAGATTTGAATTTAATTCAGGCTGGTAAGTGCATAAACTTCTTGGGACAGAGCCAAGGGTTTAGGTCCAGCAAAATGGCATCCGTATCAAAGGAAACTGGAAACCCTCCAGAGCTACAGGGAAATTCTACAGTCTGTTAAAACACAAATGTTTTGTAAACATCTCGGCTTTGAGAAACTCTGGTGATGACACAGCCAAAGATCTCTGCCGGCTTTTCTAGAGGGCTGCTAGAAGTCTACAGCCACAGGTCCTCCTGCACAGAGGCACAAGCCTGAAGATCCTAGGGACTCCAGGCAGGAAAAGTAAAAAAAAAAAAAAATAGGACACAACACAAACAATAGTGTTCCCTCTAGCTATGGAAAATTTCACATTCAGGTTGCACTTTTGAGAATATCTTCTGCTTGTAAGGGGAGCAAAATGTCCAATTCCCCAAGTCAGTATTCATTTAGACAGAAATAGTCCTGTCCTAATGCAAAAGAGGTTTAGCTGGGCAAAATAATTGCAAGAAGGGTCCTGACTTTTGCTCCTAATAAATAAAGAATATCCTAAACAGTTCCACCAATAAAGGAAAATGGTCTTATCTGGGCTGTGTAAAACTGAAGAAAACAAACTATCTAGGTGAAATAAGAAATTCAGGCAGCTCTCTCGAGACAAGCAAATCAATAAATATTCAAGAAGGTTAAAGTTCCAGTAAAGTGCATATTTAATTCCACTGCTTCCCTGTTTATATGGGCCGTCTTATGTGCTGGAGTACATAATCCGTTACATAGCAAGCCAAACCATTAATGTTTGAAGCTACAATAGCCTGTCAGTCGCTCATTAAAATGATAAAAATGAAAATAAAAATGCAATTCTTTGGTAGTGTTTTGGCCAATTTCTTCAGGCAGTGGGTGATTAAAGAGCAGTGCTGGGTGGGACAGTTGCTTATTTCTGCTGCTGTTTTTGTTCTCTGTCTGATGGCTGCTGTTGTTGTGGGCAGAGATGAACAGAAAGAGCTATGATGAATGTTGGCTGGTTGAGGGAGTGAGTTGCATATGCTTTTGCTTTCTCGAATTAGGCTGAGGCAACTCATTTTTTCATGACTTCATTGTTCAATGGTGTGGTTAGATTCAAGTCTAGTTAGTACCATTAATTTTATTTTTATTTACTTATTTTAATGAATTATTTTATTATATTCTATTCATTCAAGCTTATACACAGGAACATAGTCTTTCTCTCTCTTTTTGGTGACTATATTACTTGGATTTTTTTGCTGGAAGATCTCAGAAGATCTTCAATGTTAAATTTCTAACTTTTTCTTTTGTTCTGTCCTTTTCCCAGTATGTCCTTTGAGCTCCATCAGTGTTTAAAAGGAGTGAGAATTGTGCCTCAAATATGTCTATTAAGAAAGTCTTTCAGCTTTAATATGATTTATTTAAAATATATAATTAATCCTTAAAGAGAAATTTCAACCCTGATTTGTCATTGCTCTTTTTAAAATATTGTGAATATCAATCTTACATCCTTTCAGAGTCAGAACTTAAAAGTTATACCAAAGATTTTATTATATTTTTAAAGTAAAAGATCCTATCCACACCAAACCGGTATTTCATCCTATAATGAACTTAAGCTTTTGTCAAAAGCAGGATGTGAGATATTTGTAAATGGGGAAGATACACCTGGTCTAAATGCTGGGGGGGCGGGGGCAGGTGGGAGGGAGAAACTGAAAGAAGAAAAGTCTTCAGGACAGCCTGCTACTGCTAGCAAGGAGAATATGTCTGATAACAGAAATCATCTGAGAGTCCTTTGGGAGATGTCAGGAGCTAGAGTGCTTGACTTCGCGGCTTGACCATGAAGACTGCAACACGACCAAGTGCTAGCTGATGCTGGGTAGAGATTCACAGCTACTGTCCTCTTTGAGGACCTTCAAAACTACCAAGTGTTCCCTCTTACAGAATCTCTGTGGTAAATAGTATTTCAGCACTGGCTGGCAACTTCTATCAGCTTTCACTATTTAATAATATCCAAGGGAGGATCAGCGACTGAGACCACACACTAAAGAACTTGAAGAAATATGTTTGAAATGAGTAGATAAAAGTTCCTGCAGTGCCAAAGGTATATAAACCCCCCACGAGTGAACTGAATAATTGTCTCTCTGTATGTATGCCTATGCAAATGTGCCTTTTACACCTGCCCTTCTGAAAGGTTTCAGACGTCTCATCCAATCTACACTGGCTGTTGGAGGAAAGAAGACACTATTCCCATAGTATTTACTTGCAATGTAACGATATTGTGTTGCATGATATTACTTTATATGGTATTAATATTACTTTATATGGTATTAAATGCCAATAAAACTATAGTGAGGCTCCTCTTCACAATTCCTCCTACTTCTGTTCCCAGCAGCCCTAGTATGTTCGTGGTAGGTCCATGCTGGGCCACTTCTGCTTATATGCAACCCCACCCAGGGACTACCAGGATAAAAGGCAGCATCTTGCTAGAGCCTAACATCAGGCACCCAACTTGGGCGTGTCTGTGAGGAGATTGGAGTTTGTGGGTTCTCGATAATCTCCATAACCTTCTGCCAGGGCTAATGCTGTCTCTGCCTAGACTGAGAGGGAGAGGGTGGGATCCTCTTGTCCGGGCAGGGGTCCTGGCTGGGATATACTGTGGCTCACTTTTGTCTTGTAAAAGGAAGCTGCAGTAGACAGTAGGCAGTGGGTGCTGGTACAGGTGCATCTCTCCTCCAGCTAGTGTCCACTTGAACACTAACACTAGTGTTGGCTTGAACACTAGTGTTCAGAAGCACAGAAGTGCTCCCAGACCAGCAATTTCACATTATTCTCAGAGCATCCAAGCTAGATTCCAATTGTCACTGGCTGGTGTAGCAGGTGGAACAAATATAGATGGTGGAGGCAAAGGTTTCTAAAAAAAAAGATACAGCCTCATGACCAAAGTAGCCAAATGTCACACCAGAGAGTTGCTTTCTTTCCCATCCTTGGCCATGGAGTTCCTATGTGACATAGGTGGTTTCTGATGATGTATCACTCAATTTTTCAAGTGGCCTGTGGGAGATCTCTGAGACCAGATTAAGTGGAAGTGCTGATGGCTCACAAACACAATTGACTTCAATGGGAGTGTCTTTCATACCTAGAAACAATGAAAAAAAAAAAAAGTTAAGTGCTCTGGAAAAATTAAGACTGGGCTTGCAAACTTAAAGGGCACTTTCAATAATTTGGGAAGTTTAAAAGCCATCTCTCTGCATTTCAGTTCCCTGGCTATGGAAGGAGGTGATTCATATGGCCTAGTTTCACACGATAAACTCATTCATATTTATGAAGCACTTCAGATATTTTCATGAGAGCACCACCCTGCTACCATCAGCAAATACACTACCATCAGTGGAAAGCCCCCATGGTGAAGTTTGCCAGCTGCCTCTAATGTAGGTGCATGCAGAGAAAGATTACTTGCTGTGATTATAAGGTACTCTGTTAGCTCAAGAGGCACAGGTCTGTGAGGCAGATACAATGAGTCCAACCTTGCTGAGGACATATGCAGGTGTTGGTATGATGCCATGTGATAACAGTTCTGATTTTTTTCTCACAGTTCTTTTATCTGGAAAATTATGCACAAGAAATATATTGCTAATGGAATTTTAACACTCCAAAAAGAAATTTTGCAAGCTATGAAGAACTAGAATTAAAATTTCTAATACAAGTAGAGAAAATAATTTGAAGCTGTGATTTGGATGGATTAATATTAAATATGCCAGTAAAGTAAGATGTAGTTGGGCACTAAAAATCAATGGGCACATTGAGTCATTTGAGTGTTAATTTCTTTATGGCTCCTTTACCTACCTGTAAAATGGATATGTTGCCTGCTCTTACAAACACAATATTTATTGATGATTGTGATACATTTTAAACAGCCTGTTTAAACTGCAAGAGGCATCCATACAGAAATTAATCATTTTTCTAGTCAGTCTAGACTTAGCTGATGTGTGGAGAATAAGACCAGAGGCTATACCATGAATAGCAAGGTTACGTACAGATTGAGTAACTCCTTATTCATTGAATGAGACAGGAAACAATAAAATATGATAATTTAATTAAAGCTACATCACAGTGCAAATGCACAAAGGATGAAAAGTTCTGTATAGTCTAGCTTAACTTCTAAAACTTCTCGCTTTTGATTTTGCAAGCTGAATATTCTTCTAGCATTATGAGGACTTTTATTGTGCCTTTTTTTGCTCATGTAACTGCTACTTATTGACCCCCAGCTCATGTCTTGTGCTTATCAGATTTTCCTCAACAGCAATCCCCGAGGCTTGCAGCTCCAGGAATTTCACAGCTAAAATAGTGACTCCCAAGAAAGAACAGGTGTGACACTGCCAACAGCATCCCAGCTCTTCATGGGCAGGAGCAAGGTGGTAAATACTTCTGTAGACAATTCAAGACAGTGAAATACAAGATAGTCAATGCAGCTGTACTCTAAAAAAGCACTGTAGCAACAGAACCGGGGCACTGTCAATTGTGTGAGTCTACCTTACTTGACAATAGGTTTCTTTTTTAAAGAAGCTATCAACACTAGCCAGTGATTATGCTCTCCAGTGCTATTTAGTCTTGACTACTTTGGTGAATTGATGGGCATGATCACTCACAGTAAAAAAGCAAGCAGACAAAAAACCCCCACAAACCCCAAGAACAAGAGTTAGGTCACAGCTACAGTTGATGGTAAAATGGAAGACAGGAGTAGCCTCTGTGTCTTTTCATTGGGTCACAAATTTATCCAAACCATGGAAATTACATAATCAGGCCTTATGGGAATTTTTGTTTTCACTAAAGCTTAAATTTATAAAAACAAACTCTTTGAGGATAGTATGTTAATATTTCTTGCCCTGAACAAAACCAGGTTGAGCCAGATTTTCTATCTATCTGCCTTAAATATATCAAATGGCTTAATGGGAAGGGGAAACATAGTCCAGTTTATTTGGGGAATAATAAGAAGTGGAACAGTATGAAAGAACTGAAACCATAGGAACTGGAAATAATGTGACAAGACAACAGTGGCTAGGTAGGCAAAGAACAAGGAAAACAGCAAGAAAGAGACCAAGCCATCTCCTCTCTATGTTCCTTAGAGATTGCTTGGAGATGTTGGCTTCAGAAAAAGCAGAGAAGGTAGGCGTACGAATGAGCTAACTACACAGCTGAGGTTTTCCTCCATTTTGTAAACAAGTTACTGAGAAACTCTGGTCTGAGGTTCCCAGCTGTTACGTTCATCTGCCATAGGGGCAGACTGGCAGAAACTGCCTGAATTCTGCTCTCTGCTCCTGGCGTGACCACTGTGTAAGAAGTGATGTCAGTTTGCTGGTGTGTCATCATGCTGATGGCAGAACAACAGCCACTTGACCTTCTTGTCAAAATAGTATAGCCCTCCCTGATTGCCTTTTCTTTACTTCTTACCGACACTTGCAGTGGGCAATCCTGGAGCATCCCTTAGGCATTTGCTTTTGTTCACAATAGTAATACTGTTGTGGATCAAGGATCTAAGGTTGAAGAGGTTTGCTGAGAAACTTAATCTCTGAGCCTTTAGGGAACGTATTTATTTGTGTTAAAAGGCTATTTCCGTAAGAGGCAGCATTTATGGTCATGGAGATATTTGACATATTATAGGACTCACTGGACTCCACAGGTCTCCTTGCCACCTGCTTTAAATCGAAAACCAGACTGTTTTAGAACTTAAGATCAAGAATTTCTGTTTATTTGCAGAGAATCCGTAGTATATTATTTTTGTCACTGGTTAATCACCTGTCACTTTAAATCCTAGTGAAAATAAAAAAATCGACTGCTTGTGATTGAATGGGATTTATCCACAGTAATTAATTATTTTTAACCTATATCACACCTAAAGATGTGAAAGATTAAGTTACCTTTGAAACAGAAATTGAAACTTTTAAAATCCCAATAGGTCTTGTGAAAACATGATAGGAATTGAGGCAAGGTTACCAGTACTAACACCGTAGGAAGATGATGTTCTCAAATACCTTAAAGGGACAGACAGAGACAGAAATACATGAATATTTAAATATCTGTATCTCTCAGAAAGCATAGCTCCCTATGAGTAGCACACCGCTGCCCATCCTGGCAACCCGCTGAATACAGAATTCCACTGCAAGTTTTGGTACTCCTACCCCTCAGTGGGACGTGCTCTAGCAACCCAGGGAATCAGGCTAGCACAGTGGAAAAGAAATGTGGTTTAGCATCACTGCCACAGCCTCCCCTAAGCTCCTAGCTATCTCAGGGACTCAAGCTCAGCTCAAAACAAATGGTTCTTGTTGAGAAGGTTGCTCATTTTAGCAGTTGTGTCTAACTCATTACACATCGATTCCACCTCTTGTTTTCTGGTGAGACCACCCAGAGGTGTCTATTTGTTTCTTGTCAGATGCTTGTAGGCAGCTGAGGGACTGTTGCAGCAGCAAAGGGTGTCTCATTTGGCAAGTTCTTGGTTATTGGAAACTGCCTCATCCCAAGGTGACAGCTTTTTGTCTTCATTCTCTTTTTACTTGAAAATCTAATCCCTGTTCATATTCTGCCTGTGGTTTATCACATCAGAGTCATGTGAGAGTGAACAGCAGTCCGAATTATTTTTTAGACAGTAATCATTCACAGGTGCAAAACTGCCATTAAATTCCCCAAGCATAACAATTCTGACAGCAGTCCTATCAGACTTACACTGGTTCCTAGGTCTGATAGGCAACTGATTATGTTATTTCTAATTTTTTTCTGTTTAGCCATCCTACTGTAAGCAGCCTTTGCAATCCTGCTGGCAGGAATCATGTCTGTCTTGAATTAATTTCTCACTTTGTCATGCTGTTTATCCATATCAACATCCTGTAAGATTGAAGACAGCTTGAGATGCTATTTCAATATTTAATCTTTAGATTTTGGAAAACTCTAGCCCAACACCATCTGAAATGAATCCCCATAGGCATTCAAACTTCTCAGTGTGCTTTTGATTGATATGAAGTGGGAAAAAATGTCTACTCATGAAGAATATTTGTAGGTTATGAATTCTCCAGAATGTCTTTTCCCTTATGTGTACTCTCCAGGCAGATCCAGGCTTCATCTGGTGTTGGCAAAGAATGTCTACAACTGGATTCCCTTATAATGAAAAACATAACTATTTTTTTTGTTCTTCTTGGAAATATAAATGTCCTTTAAATCTATTTTTTTTTCATGTGTCCTGAAGAGAAAGAAATAACCACAGGAGATTTCCTTTAAGGTCACATTCAAAACAACTTAAGAGAGGCTCATTTTCAGAAAACCATGTCACTTTCAGTTTCATCTCGCACAAAAATCTGAAATGAAATGTAAGGTCCTTTTGCATCACTACCTCAACCTGGCAATTTGCTGCTCACTGCTGAATGTCTTAGAATTCATCCCTTTTATCTGTTCCCATTTGCAGTCCTTTGTACCCAAGTGCCAAGACCATGTGTCAGGACCTTACTGCCCAAAGGGAGCTGTGGAGCTCTGTTGGGAGGGCTGCAGTACCTGCAGCAAAAGTAGGTACAGTCAGTTTTTAACGAGGCACAAAGTTGAGCTGCTTTATGGCGGCTCACGGCTTAGACAGGTACATTCTCCACTGGGTAAAAAACTGGCTAGACAGCCGAGCCCAGAGAGTTGTGGTGAATGGAGCTAAATCCAGTTGGCGGCCAGTCACAAGCGGTGTTCCTCAGTTTTGGTGAACTCAGTTCAATATCTGTATCAACAATCCGGATGAGGGGATCGAGTGCTCCCTC
>NW_009192581.1:0-27349 GCF_000690835.1 Fulmarus glacialis
CCCTCCTCGGCCGCCTTCGGGGTGCCGCTCTGGCAGTGCACGGCGCGCCGCTGGACGCCCCGGCCGCAGGACACCGAGCACTGGAGGAAGGGACAAAAGGTGAGCGGTGGTCCCCGTCGCAGCCGTCACGGTAAGTTCCCGGGGTTCGCCCTCTGCTCTGTGCTCAACGGCAGCGACAGCAATGCTCCAACACCGGCGTTTAAACTTCCAGGTGAGGCTCTTCATTGCACAAGGGGAAAATTTTGCAAGGGCAGAGCAGACAGCTCCGCTGAAGCCAGCGGGAATTTTTGCCGTTGGCTTCAGTGGGGTCAGGATTTCCCGGACAGGATTTCTATTGCAAAAACCTCTGGAGATAGCGGCATTGCTAAACTATCGCAAGGCTCTGCGTATTACTTCTCGGGCACTCAGCTCAAAAAAGTAATAGTTCAAAATGTATCAAATGCCACAAGTGTCACTGGAGTGGACTTTAATGAAACGCAAACTCAGATCATACAGAAGAAAGTCTGGAGTAATAGAGAGGTAAAGGTATGATACAGCTGGGATTTCTTTCAGCATGCAACGAAACATGCACATGCACACAAGCCAGGGAATACTGTTAGTTTGTGAAAATAAGTGTCTTTTTTTAAATTAACTGCATTTCACATTTCCTTCGTTACACTGCGGGCACATTTCTCCCCACTCCTAAGCAGAGCAAGAAAAGCCTGAATTTCTCTGTTTCTCAGACATCGTCAAATTATTATCTACACTTCAATGCTTTTAACAGCTTGTTTTTTCCTTTATGCAACGTTTCTTGTTGTTGTGACTGCACATTGTAAGACATTTAGCAGTACTTAACTTCTCACTGGTATGGGTTCTTTCGGGCTAGATCTTAAAGTATATGATATAGATTTGGAATAAAAAGAATTTGCATTTATAGAAGAAAGCGTGTAAAAATCAAAGGTATGCGTTTAAAACACAGCTATTACGATTAACCATTTGCTGAATTAACAACTAATATAAGCAACCTTATTACTACATTAGGAACTAAGAAAACAAGTTTACAGCCCGTTATTGCAATACCATAAAAGCGAGCCTTCTTAAAGCAGGGAATTAAGCGGCGCCTAACGGGAAAGCAATTCTCTCTTCTGCAGAGTATTCCTCCATAATGCTCCATTTGCTTTACTATCCGAACGTCCCATAAAGCCAAGAGGACCAAAGAAAAGCTGACTGTGAATATTCGCCTGGCTTCAGATATTTGTAAGAGGGTGGGAGTTTTTTTGTGTAACTTTTGAAAGTAGGAGTGAGATTTCTGTCACTGGTGATGCAAATGCTTCCCATATGCTGCACTGCCTCCCTGTGATTAACAGCGCTGTTTGTCCTACACATTCCATAGGGGACAGTTAAACTGAATAATGGCTACAAACTTGAAGAAACACATACACCGGGATCCATACCATGCTCTAAAACGCCTTTAGATTTGCATTTATCGCCCACCTAAAAAGCATATGCCCGGGTATGTTATGATAAGGGAGAGCAAGTCACGCCGTGGCTCTGTCACCGGGGGCTGTGCTGCATGTGACACCCGGGCAGAGCGGGTCTGGGGGGGAGGAGGCTGGTCCCTGGCCGTGCCGGGCAAAGCAGGGCCCTGGGCAAAGCTTCAGACTCATTTCATTGCACGCTTGGGGGGTGAATCTTTGCCCCCATGTAAGCCCATGAGGATAAATGCTGCACCCTGACTGAATCGGTGGGAGGACTCACAGCGGGGGAGCAAGCCCCCGAGGACCCCAGGCCAGGGCTGCCGTGTCCCAGATCGGCCTTTGGAAGAGATTTGAACTCCCCTCCTGCAAGCGAGCAAGCAAGCGAAGAGCTTTTCCTTGGGCTAATTACAAGAGTGTATGCAGGGGAGGCTCTCCCTCGCTGAACAGGCTTCCTAAGTGCACTTGGTGCACCAGATACCATCCAGCCACAGCACCGGAGACAGAAATACCAGTGTGGTCCCGGCCGGAGAAGATGAAGCTACAGGGGCCCACAGGAGGGCTGCGGTGGGGCTGACCCGGCCACCCCAGGGTATTGCTGCTGCCGGAGCACGGAGCCCTGCTGAGGAGGGGGCAACGGCTGCGCCCGGCTTGGGCGAAAATTGGTGAGTCGGGGCCACGGGAGTTTCCCAGCGGATCGAGGCATCCCCTTCTGCGGGGTGCCTCCTCCTGCTGCCTACTGCAGCCTCAGTATTGCTGTGGCTCGGGCTGGATGTATGGCTGGCTTCAAAATAACACCATTATGCTCTCTAACAGAGGCAAGAAAAGGTGAGTTTTAACACCATTTTCATCCTAGCTATTTTAATGCAGAATACTGGTCAGCCAACCTGTGTCTACCTTGGGGAAATAGAGCCGGCTGACGCTGCCAGAAGATATGCTGTTTGGGGGCAGCCAACTTGTGCTGTACTTACATATTCCCCTATGGGATGCCACAAGCCAGACAGCCTGTTTGTCCTTTCTATGGAGTCTATATGTTTTCCCAGGAGTGCTCCTTTCTCCGCTAAGAAAGTCAATCACCAAACTGCCGAGTGCCAGCATGGGGAAGCTCTACCTGATGCTCTACCTGTGTTTTTAAGACAAGGCTGAATTTCAGCCTGTAGCTGAAATATGAAAATACCAGACAGCAGAATAAATATTGGTATTTTTGCTAAGTGAAATGTAAATGGCCATAATTGATACTGCTTAGGAGATGGAAACACATTAAATCTGACATTTCAGTGCAGACACAAGCACATCTAAAACTTGGAGAAAAAGCCTTTTTTCTTTCCTTCTGATTATTACAGATGCATTAAAAATGCTTTGCTGCAGGAAAGTGGATTCATAACAATCTAGAAAAGAATTACCCAGCCTCTGAATACAAAACATCCAGAGAGAAAAAAACTTGGGAGTGGAGCACTTGGCTCAACCGGCTGGGATTAATTTTTAAACCATTCCTGTATTTTTTAATCCTGATTTTTTTAACCATTCCTTTTCCCTAAAGGAAAAGGAAAAAAAACCTAAAAGCACATGCAACAGGTCCTGTGCATATATGGCGACAAAGAGGATGCACTTTTATGGGAAAACCTTGCCTTATTTCTCACGCAGACTTTTGCTGGTTTACCCAGGACAAAAGGCACCCAGCTCACAGCAGCTCAGCTTCGGGATTATCTTTCGGAGGCAATTAGACCTTCAGAAAGCTTTTTTGATAGTATCCAAGTGCAAACTGATCACGGCTCCCTATTTTCAACAGTGGCGCCGGTGATGGGGAAGGTGACACGACGTTTTCGTGCCCATTTAGATCCTGACCTACTGGGTATTCAGAGTGCCAAACCCCTGCCTGTTTCATAGTCTTAATGAGAAGTTCAGCACCCAAATCCACCTTGGCTCCGAGGCATTAAATCTTTTGCAAAGCCGTGCAAGCCCTGCACACCCGTGGCAGGGATGGCCACGGCGGTGCTCTGAACTTCTGACAGCCCCGCTTTTCATCTGTCGCAGGCGAAGAAATGCTGCCAGCACGAGTGAGGATCAGGACGCGAGGAAGCCATGTCAGAGCATTTCATGTGGCTTTAAAAAGCCCAGTTTGATATTGCAGAATGGGTGTTTCTACCCCTTTATTTTTTTCCCCAAGCAAGATGCCGGCTGGCTGGGCACACACAGCATCAGGGACCTGGGCTGAGGAACTGCCCCGCAAGCTGGAAATGCGCTGCCTATTCTTAGTCTTATCATTAGCATACAAATATTCCTTAATTGCCTAGTCACAAGAGATTACCTCAGGCCATAAATCACCTCATCCTCCTATTAACTTGGGTTTCTTTCTCCACTTGCATAAAATGAACTCCGTTCATGCGGTGGAATGTTGGGAATTTTAAAAGGCTTACTTTTATCAATTAACATTAGCGTATTTTAACGCAATCGACAGACCATTGCATTATTATGTTTACAATTATTAGCTGTAAAAAATTGCTTTCAGGAGCAGTCACTTTAAATAAGGTGCAAATGGGATATGACAAGACTCTCTAATAGCCTCACGTTTCTTTTCAGTCTAGCTCCCTGTATAAAACAGAGGTTTAAGTCCTGCAGGTAATAAAGGTAACAATATTGACTTAATTTTCAGTATGGGAGCAGTACTGTGCACTACGCAGGGCTACCTGGGGGCTCCCAGCCGTACCTTGGGTAAAGGACCCAGACCTCAGTAACTGAACCTCCACGGTGAATGCACACTTAGCCCTTTACACACATAACGGCAAATACTGCCATCCTATAAATGCAAAGGTGAGCATTAAAAAAAATATACAAGTCTGAAAACGATCATAGAACATCAATGGGTTTATTGTCTTTTTTAATAGTTGACATTAAACAAGAGTATGCCGTCCTAGTCCTAACATTGGTATGGGTGCCTGTAACGATGTTAATGGTTTATCTTTCAGGGAACTCGCATACAGTGAGAATTGGTGTTTTGTACCTTAATTTGGAAGACAGACCGCAAGAGAACATGATGTTTTACAAGTAACAGTTCATTTAGCCTGGGATTTTCAATAATTCTGCTGATTAGCACACTAATGAGGTAGAGGGAAAAGCAAGGTTCAGAGATAAAATGTGATGCAGCAGATTCAAGGTGATGACAAAGACATTATTTTCAGGAAAAGAAGGATTCAAGCTATGCTTTCAGCAAACAAGATGCTTAATAACTCCAAGCACTTTCACATTTCCAGCAGCCTCTACTCTATGCATCAGTGTCTGACTTGTTAATGAAGCAGAATTCACTGATGAGCTTGTTAAGAAACAAAAGGTAGTGAAAAGCATTTTTAATCAACAGCTCAGATTGTTCTTTAGGCTTTCCCAGGAAGCTGATAATAAAATTAATTTCAGATTTCTCAAAACTAAGGAAGAATTTGCTTGGGATGTGACATAGTTAAATAATAAAGATATTAAAAACATGAATAAATAGTAGATTCTCTTTAATATTATGTACACAGGAATTTGCTTTCAGTTAGATACTAAAAGCAAGTTGCCATGTTTTCAGCTGGTACAAATCAGTGCTGCTCCACTGCTATCCATGAAGCTACACTGTTTTACTCCACCTGAGGATCTGGCCCAAAACTTTTACCCTTGAAAAATTCAAGACGACAGAAGTGATGGGAAAAACAGCTTCTAACCAACTGGATGGAGGAACAATATCAAAGGGTGCAAAAGGTCTCACCTGTCCCCAATCTCCTGCTTTCCACTTCGGACATCTGCCCCCTCTGCATTTCTTTTGCACATTGGGCTTAGCAAGGTGCTTGCAATAATCTTCTTCTACATGCCTCCCTTCCTTTGACAAACAGTACACATTGCGGTGCTTTTGGCCCCTTCCACAGGAGACAGAACACTGTAAATATAAAGTAACAACAGATCAGCTTTCACGCAGGGCCGTCTACACGGTTAGACATGGGCCGTGGCCACCCAGGGCATTTTCTTTTAACTGGACCACAAAGCACATCCCCAGGTCCCTGGCAGCCTACAGGGATACGGAAGGGCAGAATTTAACCGCTGGAAATGCTCTCATTTGCACTTAATATTGCACGATATTCTTGGTCAAAGCCCCCCAAAATGCCAACACCAAAATAGAGAAAGCAGCTGACATTCAGCAGGGATAACAGGCTGGATTCCTGGCATTGCTCCAGCGGTTTCAAAGGAGCAGAGTCATCTTACAGGGATCAAGGCAGGAGCCCTCAGTATCTACTTAGAAAAATTGAAAGGAACCATTTCCATTTACCTTGGCACAAAGGGAGGTCAAATGTTGGTAAATCAGGAGAGTAAAGCGCGATATACACCTTCACAGAGGGAAATAACTGCACAAAGGACAAGGCAGAAGAGAAAAATGCAGTCTTTCCATGTCCTTGGTATTAAAGCTCATGTTTGTTTTACCAGTATAGACTGATTTACTTTTTTTTTTTTTTTTTAATAAACAGACTGAAACCAGGACATACTCATCCTTAAGATTTATGCTTTTTGAAAACAACTCAGAAGGTGGCAAGAAGGCAGAGCCCAAAGAATCAAAGCAAAAAGCAAATCAGCAGGTATGTTAGCTGTAAACTTTGTAGTGAAGCAACTAATTTCAACCTCCCTCTGCAGGTTCACTGAACTTTTTCAAATGTGACCACTTCTGGCATGCAAACCCCAAGCAACTTCACTTTGATTTCAGATTAGTCTCCTCCAAAAGATTTAGGAATCAAAGGGGTCTGGAATCACGACAAGAATTTAATATGACAGTTTCGTGTAGAACAAGCCTCTTACTCAGCATGATGCACCCAGAGACTCAGCTTCAATTTCTTCATTACATGTTATGCAAGTCATTCCATGCTACGTCACAAGCATCCTGGTTTAATCCTTGAGCACAAACACACTGTTTCAACCAGCTCTCAATATAAAATGTTCTGCTTTTTTTTTCAGAGATGAGGCTTCTTCCTTTGTTTTGGAGCCACTCCATCAGTATACTTCCTAAGAAATAAATTACAGCCCAAGCTCTTCCCAGTCTATGAATATATTCGGAACCTAAAAAACTACAATGTATATACGTAGCACCTCTGGAAGTTCCATTAGAATAGAAAAATTGGCATATGCATTGACAGTTGTGATTATTTTAAATTGCAGCACTACTTCCAACTCAATCAGCCGCTATTGTGTTAAGAGGTACACAAAGAACCAGCGAGAGAGCAGTAACTTGCTCCGAAATGGAAAAGTTCAGACCAACGTGGAGAGAAATGGATGTAACTCATAAGATCAGATGTTGCTGCTTAAAAGCTTGCATAAGCAGTGTTCTGAAAAAGGTTGTTTTCCTGCTGCAAGACTATTACAGCTCGATAAAAGGTAGCTGCCGTCCCTTGCCGTCAATAGGGTTTAAGGGCCGATAATGATGCTCCTCTGCAGAGGCGGGAAGCCCGGCCAAAAGATAGGCCAAAAACCCCAAAGAGCAACATTCAACCTCGTGCTGAGAAACAGAGGAAATGCTGTCCCTTGTCCTAAAATAAGACTTTCACGAGTTACCCATATTCATAAACTTCACATTCTTTCTTTAGTATCAACAGAAAGAAGATTGAGTTAACGTTATCCTATTTTTATAAGCCTTCAAATTTCATCAGAAGTTCATTTTTTCATTCTTTCTACATCTCTCCCCAGGCAATGAATGTCAGCAGCAAGAAGGAAATGTCAAATCCTACCAAACCCAGTTATAAACTTCTAATACTTTCATCCATTTACTATCTTTGGACTAAATGCCAGCACTGACACTTCAGCAAAAATTCAGGTGCTCCCCAGTAAGCTCCTCTCCGTGCAGGTTGATGCCACTTTACTGCGACAGCCAAAGCTAGAGAGTAAATTCAAACACTTGACCAGGACTCTCTCTTGCCCCACATCCCGAGCCGGTACAGCCAAGCGCATCTTTCTCTAATTTAAAAAAGTACATTGGATCTGCTACTTATTCTAAAGGAAGAATAACCACGTTGTGCAACAACGCGAGGACGTTTCTGGGGACCTGAAGTTGGTTGATAAATACTTGATCTCACAAATAACATGGTGCTAGTCATTTCCAAAATTGTTATCCCCCTTCTACAAATTGCTTAACTTTGGCGTGGAGCCTGATCCTGACATTTATCTCACCGTCAAACAACAAGACTGCATGCATACCTTGGTGCACTCAGAGGCTGAGGAATAATTTGCCTAATTTTGTTATTACTTAAATGTAATTCCCAAGACACTGGAATTAATGATTTCTATGTCTGTCTTTAATATAAATCAAAGTTAGGCAGCTGTGCATTTTTAGATCATTTGCTTTCATGCACATGTGAGTTATGATCTCATTTGCACTGACAGAAAAGAGAGTTTGAATAATCTAATGTAACCAAGTATCAGAGACTGAAAATTCCTTTGCAAAGAGTCTACTTCATAACTGCCTTCTAATTCAGCTCAGGTATTTCCAACTTCTATTTGGCACGTAGGTTTTAAGCATATGTGAGCCACATGCAGAAAATAATTTAATAGTGGGCTTCATCTCAACGCCACGTGACTTAGGAAAGCAATACACCTAGCTACTGCCATCAGCCTCAGCATTTATTTTGGACCCTGGAGAAACTTTGCATTTCATTAGCGGAACTCTTCATTGCTGCAAACGCTGCCGCCCGCTTATGGTATCTATCAATACCAGTGCCATCATAAGGTAAGCTTTGACCTTGCCTTCTTTAAAACATTTGAAAAGCACAGAGAAAGCCACTCCTTTCATATTCTTCTTTCTTTTTCTTGATTTCTTTCCTATCCCCCACCTCCCATAGAAAATACCTCAAAGTACTAGGGATGGACGGGTGGCTTTCTGTGGAATAACAGCCTCATCCAAGGCTCTTTGAACTCAACCAAAAGACTTCTACAGGTTTTGATCGCTTCTGGATCCAGCCCTGAAGGTGTAGCCAAGGTATTGTATTGACTTTTTCCACTCACCAGCTTCCTAAAGTCAAGAATCACATGCACTGGGGCATGCCCATGGTCAACCCGCCTCTGCCTCCCCTCAAGTGCTTGAAAACCTGTCTCTGAAACGCTATTTCCAGCCTGTGGTAGAGGCACCCCTGGGTGAACCTGGGAGGATAGCCAGGCGTGGAGGATGCTGCGAAAACAACACGTTGTGTTGTTTCTTAAAAAACCCAAGATGATTGTGGCACATAAAATAGTAGAGAAGTACTATTTCAAAAATCAGTTATAGCCATTACACTAAAGACTCTAGTAAACCTTCCTCTTGTTATTATCTTTATTATCTCCTAAACCACCGCAGTCACACCTGGTGCTTTACAGGGAGAATAAGAACAAAAGGACTTTCCTAAGAGCATTAGGATCAAAGCATTTGAGCACAGATTTAAGGGTATTATGTTTATTGCATGATTAGTTTTGTTAACATGCCAAGAACTGGGGATTGGCATGCTGCTGATTTTTTCAAATAAATATACTGCCGCGTTTAAATAAATGCAAGAAAAAAGTTTAAATAAATATGACAAAAATATTTCCATATCAACTGTTTCCAGAAAGGTCAGAACACGATGCTAAATCTCTCCTGCAATGCATCGCTCTGCTCCAGCGCAGCGGCAAGCCTGTGTTTTTGTTTCCACAGAAATTCGTTTTTTGTTTCAGAGTTCAGGAACAACAAAGATTATTCTATTTTACCAAGTACGTGCAAATCGCTTTAAACTAACCCTTGCTACCTTTCCTGTTCTGATATTTTGGAAGATGAGGGTACATCTTGTTCATTAAGACCTCTCGAACATAGGATGACTGCTACCTCATTCACCGGGCTGGTAGCAGGAAAGAAAACCCAAAAGCTCTTAAAAATTTGTATAAAATTCCTGGCTGATTGGGCCCGGGTTCTGACCCTCCTGCAGGAGACCGTGACCTGCTCTTCTGCACGGTGAGCTTGTGCTGCGGCTGTGCCGCTGCCAGGCTGAGGGCTGGCAGCCAGGTCTGGCACCAAAAGGACTCAACAACCCTGGGCACAAACGAGCAAATCTTGGGGAAAAGAAAGAGGCAGCAGAGCTATGGAGCGGCCCTGCTTCTCCTTAATCTTCTGCACCGAATGGGCAAGCTCAACACGGGGCAAAAAAGCAAACCACCGGCAAGAACCTGGGGACATTCTCCCCCAAAAGTGAAAAGTTTCAGAAAATGCTGTCAGACCACTTTTCCAGGCCCCCCGTGCATCAGCCGGTGATTTGGGAGGTATTTGAGATAATGAATGCAAGCTGCGGTGATCACCAAATGAATTCCCAAAGATAGGTATGCTCCGATAGCTCACCAAGGGCAGGGCTGGGGGCTGGGAAGAATTAGCCTAAAAACAGCTTTATCAGATTCTGCCAGGAGCAACTTTTTGGAGGAAATTAAAATCAATCCTTGTAGGTTTAGATTTCCACACATTAAGGATTATATGGAAAGTAAGCGCTTGTAAGTAAGCCCTCGTTCACCCTTTCCAACAATCTGAGCTGAAATATGTGCCAGATGAAATAAAACAGAAAAACGACAGAGCCCTACAACGCTTTACACCCCCTTTCCGTGAGGGGCTGTGCTCCTGGATGTCAGCAAACTTCTCCAACTACGAGCAGAGCCCAACCATGCACCCTCACAGTTACATTTCAGCATCCTATTAGTCGACATCAGCTCTTACTATAACTCATGCCATTGCTATCAGGTGCTGAAATCACAGCCGTATGACATCTGTACCTCTGAAGTCTCTCGAGCACGAAGGACATCAGAAGACACACCACCAAGGAAAGCCTGGATCATTTCTCGCCAGCTGAACCTTTACTAGAAGTCTTAAAATGCCTGAGCCTTTGTGTGTTATCCAGCAACAGAGGCTCTGTGGCATCCAGACCAACTTAATTAGCTTCACAACAGCAAGGTATTTTAGCAGGTAATTGGATTCAGTGAGACAAGCAACGGGCTTAAAACAAGGGTGCAGGTCCATGCTGTGGGTTCTCCAGTGGCCGTAGCACTTCAGGAGGTGGTTAGGAAATATTTGTTCCTAGCTGCTTTAAAACCTTGTTCCTTCCATCTTTAGCATGGTCTCCCGCCCGGCTGCATCGGCACACTAAGACCATCCCTGCAGGGTGGGAATGCGGCGCACGGGGCAGGATTCACCCAGCCGGGCTTTCCTTTCCTGCAAAACTGTAAAAAGGAGCCATACCTGAACACACACAGCTGCAGAGAGCGCGTGGTCATGGTGATTTTAGCTGGTAAGAGGCCAGAAAATACATCTGATTTTTGTACATTTAAAAGGGAAGAGTGGTCTCTACACTCAAGGGAGGGCAACTGGACCAGAGACCCGAGCAAAACAAACCAAAGCATTGCACTGCAGTTTGGGAAAGGCTTTAGAAATGCTTAATCCGTACTGACTTCCCAGAGAAATGGGCAGATTGAAAAAAAAGAATGAACATTAGGGATTTTAAAGTGTATGGTCGAAGTATGTCTGTGAGCATTGCCCAGAACCCCTATGGAAACGTCCCAAGGAGCCCTCGGCATGCAGAAGAGCAGGCTGTGCCCCAGTGTCCCCGAGGAGCGCTCCTCACCCCGGGCACGGGCGAGAGGGAACACCCATGCTGGCTCTCGGGGCAGCGCACGCGGGGTCTCCGTCCTCCGGCTGCTCTGCTCTCAGCTCTGCAGCAGCGGCATAGAGTTTCCCAAGTGATTGTTTGCAAAAGGGAGAAATAAAACGATCCACTAAACCTTCACCTTCGTGCTGCCAAACCAAGCTGCAGAGACTGGCCAGGGACCTGGGATGATGTCTCATAACAGGTTAAAAAAAAAAAAGAAAAGAAAGGGGGGGGAAGGGGGAACTTCTCAAAGAGAAGGATACAACTTGATGTGTTGCTGCAGCAGAAAGAAGACACTGGTGCGTTTGGAGCCTGTTCCTCCAGCAGCACAGACTGCCCCACAGGAAAGGATGCTCTTGGGCTCTTTAACTCCTGCAAGATTTAAGGCTCTGCACACCGAAGTCAATACAATAATTTCCCTGAGCTGGGAAACCTCACAGGATACACATGAGAAAAGCAGCTAACTGCAGCAGGAGGAGAAGCCACGCATCTCCTCTTCTATGGTGTCCACCTAGGAAGCAGCACCTTCTCCCCCTCTTTCCCCCGCCCTGTTGTTACATCCCCTACAAAGGCTTCCCCAGGTGCAGAAATCAGCAGGGCTGTCAACACACAAAGCTGCCTTAAAAGCTGCATCCCTGCCCTGCTCCACGCTGTATCACTTGAACAACAAACAAGCAAAAGCCCCCAAATAGCCACTGCAGGTCTCCCCAGGGAAGGAGGCGTTAGATAGCATTTCCTCAAATTAGGAGGAGTTGTGTGAGCTACCCAAGGACGCTGGTATAATGGGATGTGGAAGGCACTGATGAAGCCTATTTTCCATGCTGTGGCACTTCTAAGAAAGTAGCAATTGAAGCAGCAAGCAGCCTAGGCTAACTGACACTTCATATTTTTAGTGAACAGCTGTATTATAATGCCATTTAGAAGTCCCATTCAAGAATAGGATTCCTCCGTGTTGGATGGAGTGAAACACAAAGTAGAGAGCTCTCCAAGGAACGTCAGCCCTATTGCACAGGTGTGTGTCACACCAGGGGTTTGCAGGAGCGCTGGGCGGCTTCTTGCTCCTCGGTTTTATACAGAAAAATCTCGGCTTAATGCACTAGGGATCAAATACTGTTTGCCAGCCTGCATACGGGCTCGGGCATCAGACAGATTTTCATCCATGCTGCTTGCTCACTCGCCTTCCCTGTGAGCGAGTAAAAATTAAAACATGACTAGAGCATTAAGTGCCTTTGGAACAAGGTTGAGTACATCGTTTTGCCTTAATGACTGCACAAATCAGTCACCAGGAAAGTTAGAAACACAGTAAATGTCTTTGTGCTTAGTGTCCCTCATCATCCACGCATCCTTGTTTCTAAATGGTGCAATCCCTAGGATCTGAGCAACAGCAATTATTGCAGTTCGGGGTACACAGTGTGAATGTGGAACGTGGGCAAAAAACACACGCAGATCTCCCAGCGCCTCGCTCAGGGGTCTGCTTGAAGATGCTGAACTTCACAGCTCATCCTCGAAAGCATGTTACTGCTCCAACGTGTCTCCTGCAGTCTAACACGTTTCAATTACCGCACTCAAAGCCAGTGCTTTGGGAGACAAATGTTCCCAGCAATTGCCCTTCTATTTACTGCTTTATTTCTCCTCTGTGTGTGAGCATGCGCGTATGTGCGCGTATAGGAGGTCTGCAGACTTTACGAAGCCAGCAGCCATGGAGGGGCCAACCAAGACTGAAGCCAGTCATCGCCCAACAGCCGTCCCACCACTTCTTGTTCAAGTTCAGGCCAGCTGTGCGCAGCCTAGAACATGCCCATCTCATTGAGAAAACCTGTAAGGGGAGGTGCAAAAAGGCAACCGTGAAGGCACACCAAACGCAGCCAAACAGCCGCCGTACTTCTTTGGGAGGAGAAAGGCAAGTATTTTACAGTAGGTTAGTACAGAAACATGGGTTGGGCTGTACATGGTAAGAAACATCAGTGAATGCTAATGGAGTTACCTGCTCTGACTGGGAGAATGTACTGAGGAACTTGGGAAAGGCTGCAACATCTCGGGGCGGGGGAAAAGAGAAAAGTTTCAAGATACAAGAAAATAACCTTCCTGAGTCCAACCCCTGGTCCGGCTTGCGTCTGTCCTGGCAGTGGCAGGAGAGCAGACGAGACTGGCCATTCTCTGCAGCTCATTACCCTGGCACTTCCCCAGCGTTCGGTCATTGGATTAAGGGAGGTTAGAGGGGACACTGCTTTTACTTCTCCATCAGACTAAAAGACTTAACCACCAGGTCAGATCGCAATGGGTGCAAAGACTAACGGGTGCCTGCAAGGGAGGAGCGTGGATTGCAACAGCTGAGCACGAAGTTGCAGGAAATCCCTCCTGCGAGGAGCTGAGCCAGCAAAGCACTTAAGTGCAGGCACAGTGTTAAGCACACGGTGCCGCAGGGTGGTCCCTCACCTGCAGTGTAGCAGATGGGCTTCGACGGTTGTTTTCCTGCTCATGGACCATCAACACTAGCAAACAGGAGACAGCAGAACCGATAGCAAAAGTATACCTATATAGTTCTCCTTATTTAAGGAGAAACAGAAGTGCCAATGAAAGATGTCCGGTGATAATAGGCAAACAACAAGAATGGAAAGGAAAATAAAAATTGGAGATTTTAGAGTAGCAAGAGAGGAATAAAGTGATGTTCCTCTGCCAGGCAACTGGGCACCGCTGGCTTCACCCACCTGTCATTGGCTTAGAGCCACCAGCTGTGGCTCTGAGTCTCAGCAGGGATGGTGGGCATCGAGCCGAGGAAAGAGCCACAGAAGCATCCATCATTGCTACCGCGGAGAAGCAATGGGCTGAAACTCTACAACCAAAATCTCAACTGCATTTACCCTCTGGGATGAGCTCCAAGAAGGGCACGAGACAGTGAATAGGTGGATGGTAAGACGGCTGTGCCCATCCCAGCTATCAGCCAGGGATGTGCAGTTTTGGAGGGTGGCTGAAGCTGGGCACTGGCAGTGGGATGCTCTGGATGGGTGACACACAGCAGGGAGTAGAGGACACACAGCAAACGGGTCTGGTTTGCTTTTTTAAACAAGAGCAAAGAGATCTGCACTGTCAAAGGTCTTTTTCTGACCGGGGAACCAAAGCAGACAACTTCTTGCCTTTCATCAGCTCACCAAACGGGCAGTCCCTGGAGTCAGTCGGTCTGGGTGATCCTAGAGGGGAGACAGCCAGGAACCCAAGAGGGGCAACAGCCTTGGTGGGCCAGCCTAAGCGTACAGTAAACAGCTCCGAGACAGAGACAGCTTCAGACAGATGGCTGGGGATAGCCATAGGCTACCAAGTTCTCCTTTTGGTCTGGATCAGCTTTATTCAATCTTCACTAAGGCATCTATTTCTATCTGTTTTTCTAAAGGCATGCAAGCCACCCAGTGCATCCCTCTGCCTGGGTTACGGCTGCTGGGACCATACTGCAGCCTTCCTCTGCTGCGGCAGCATTTGTCCTTCCCCCCAGGCTCTCGGGGTAGGATTGTTTTTATTAGTTTTCTGATAATACCTGGCACTACAGAGAAATACAGACTTGCTGTCGGAGTCTCAGAGCCTGAATGAACATCGTATGAATGAAGGACAGAAAAAGCAACGTGAATCACTGAGTGACTGGAGAGTTCAGCGTGCCTATCACTTCATTTTCAAGGGTGGCTTTGTTATTGCAAAAACACGTGTAAAGAATCATACAGCAGCTCAGTAATGCTACTGTCACAGCAAATTCATTTTCTGCAGAAGAGAGGAAGAGAACAGCAGAGTTATATACACTTGCAACCAAATCTGCCCCGGGTTATCACTTCTGCCTTAGCAAGAGCTGACATCCTGCCTGCTAAGAATATTATCAGAACAACAACATGGAGAATATTGCTGTTGAACAGCCTATTTTCAGCCAGCTTCATGAGGAGGGCATTTCGTAAACAACACGTTGGGGACTTTGACAGAATTAAATACAAATAACCTGAACTTTCCATTAACACCAATTTTAAGATTAAAATTCCTGAGCACCAGCTCCCTGACAAGGATGTTGGCCAGGCAGTCCTCCCGCTTCCCACCGAGTCCGGAGCCCCTTCCCCGCTACCTGCATCCCTGTGCACAGCCGAAGAGCCCTGCAAAGCCATCACTGCCAGCAGCTTCCACCTCCGGCTAAGGGGATACGGCATCGTTGTCCTAACCCAAACCTCAATTCACACCGACAGTAACAAAGTTTGGAGCTTAGCCAGATAATATTCTACTTATTTTACGCGAAGCTTCCAATTCTTCATTGTTAGATCAAAAGGCTCTCAAAGACTAAGATACCAGCATTTCTGCCTGTTCGATAAACAGCTGGGAAGCACACACCGCTGTTTTGCAGGTACACAAGCATTGCATTAGCAGCTAGAACTTTTGATACCCAAGAGCAATAAGTACCTGACAAAGAAGATTCTTTTAAAAATTACAAAAGTCTTGGGGGGGGAAGGGGGGGGGAAATCAAGCCCTAAAACCCACCCACCAACCGATTTTCCAGAAGTCAAATTCAAATGATTACTATCCCACTGCAGTGAAGTCCAGATGACTCACCCGACTGAACCAGGACAGGGTGCTGTGAGATATAATTGTTTTACCTTATCTGTGCCCGTTTCCTAACTCGGAAAGAATGAGAAGCCCATGACAAGTGAATTCAGCATTATTCATAAATTGTATCAGGATACAGCTGTATATTATGGTAAACTCTACAGCACCAAAATTTCATGGAGATTATTGCAAGGAGCAGATCTGCTCCAAGAGAAGTGGGTTCAGCCCCGGGTTTTAAGCGAAGCGATGGATAATATTCTCCGTGAGCATCTCCCTCGTTCCAGAGAACATGGCGAGATTTCCTCTCAGTATTCAAGAGCATGTATGGAGATCTGCGTTCATACCATAAGGCATTCAGAGGAGAAAAAACACTCTCTGTATCCTGGTGACAGTCTCTGCATGTTTTCTAAAGCGTTATTTTAATAAAAAGGTCAGGTCTATCACATGGCATACAATTCTGCGGTGTTTAAATACATGTTCTTAAATAAGCAAGGAAATAAAGTGTCACCTCCTCGTAGTCCTCTTTGAACTTACATTATAATGACAAGGCATCTCACCAGTCTCCTGTTATAGAATTATCGTTTACATACAGAATCTGTTTATTCATTTAATTATCTCTTTAAAAACTGGATTTAACCAGTCAGATAAAATCACTTGTTTACTGTCTAAAATCCCAGTGGAATTTTGCCTGAGGACTGAGGGTTGGACTCTTCAGACTCTCTCTGCTTTAATTTGTGTGTATTTTATAGTACTAATTTCACTGAAACTTGAGTGAAGCTAAGCCAATCAGAGGCTTGCAAGAAATTAGTTATCCCAACTTCATAATTCAGACATTTAACTGTGTTTTTTTAATTATTGAGAATCACAGTTTCTGTTGGAGAACAAAGCAAGTAAAAGAAAAGCAAGTCAAAAGATGGGACATTGCAGTACCATTTCAGAAAATTTAGTAAAAGTTACCAAAACTGCTTAATTTAGCAAAAGACTCAAGAAATCATTATACAAATTCATTTATGATTACATTCTACTTGTCTTTAATTTTCACTGTTCAACATTAACATTAAACATCGTAAATGTATGCAATATTTATATAAAATTAAATAACAATATTGGAAAAATAAATACACTTTTACATAAATACATAAATCCATACTGCTGAAAAGTTTCAGCTAATACTATACTCTTGTTTCAAAAGTGACCAAAAAAAATATGGTAGTGACACTCCATCCCAACAGATGAAGTATGTACAGCTACAGAATGATGTTTGCAACCGACGACAGAGCTAAAGCAAATCCAGGTGATACCACACTAAAGAAAAAAAATTTGGACGTTACTACCTACAGTAGTAGCACGAGGTAGACATATATGGGGAGTATTTTGCAGGAGGGACACGAAGCCCTGTTGACCCCATAGATACAATTCAGTCTTCAAACAGCTCTGGGGTCCCCTACGTCAGAGCCAAATGACACCTCGGTAGCAAGACCTGAAAAATCAAGTCATTTTGTGGCAACGACTGGGGCTGAGCTCCGCAGCCCCTTCGCCTGGGGAGGCGGGGGGAGATGCCGCAGGCAGGACAGGATGCCCCTGCCCTCTTGCCTGTTTGCCCGCCGTCCCACACGCTCCCAGGAGACCGAGCAAGGACAACCCACCAAGGTTAACACAACTTAGTAGAGTCAAGGGAATTTTTCCCGGGTGAAAAAACCCAACCCCAAACCAAAATCCAGGACCGCACCCCGCATTTCCAAGACGGAGGAGCAGACGCAGCCCTGGAGCCTGCTCCTGAACAGCTGTGAAGAGGCTGAACGCTGAGCGACACCAAAATGCAACGCAACTCTGTCCACACCTTTGGTTCTTGCAAATGGTCCAGCACAGGTAACACAGGTTGGCAGCAACTCCCAGCCGGTAACTCTGCGGGGAAGCCACCGCAGGGGTTGCTAGCTCTGCTTAGCTCACCTCGCTCATTTTTAGCACCAACTACATCAGCGTGCAAGTGATACATTAGCACCTCAAATGAAATATTTCGTATCGCTGTCCCTTGTACTGGTGAAGCACCGTATAAACACCAGTTCAGCAGTTTTATGGCTATTGCATAACTCACTGAGGTATGGTAAAAACACTGAGGAGCGTTACGGAAGGCATCTGCGTTACTGAAAGCACCCGCAGAAACAAGAGTGCGGTTACGTTTTAGCAAGATGACTTTTCAAACCATGACAATTAAGGAAGTCCAATACATTACAAACAGGCCTCTTTTTTTCTTTTCCTATAAAGTGCTTTTGAGTCAGATTAATTTTTTTTTTTTTTTAAAATCTTCTTCAAATGCTTTTACAACAAAATACACAATAAAGGTCGACATTTGTTTGAAGGCCACTCCAAAACCAGCAGGTCCGTGGATTCCAGCATGCCCGAAGCGGCCCAGGCGGCACTCGCCTTGGCGCAGGGCTCAGCCCCGTGCTGCGCACCGGGGCTCCGCGCCGAGCAGAAGGTGCTGCTCTGGGCAGGGAGAATTTCAAAGCCGTGGGATCCAAAATAGCATCCCAGCCCCCTGGCTCAGGGCTGCTCTGCCATCGCAAGAGCATCTCTGTAGCAGACTCCTCCCGCGGCAAAGGAGCAGTGTAAGGCAACTCTGCTCCAAACGCTGTTTTGTTATTAGAAAACTCCCAGGGTTTTAAGCCTTCCACCACCTTGCTGATCCCTTGCTGACTTAATGGTATCTAGAGGAGCAGCTGGAGATCAGGCCAGACCATAACTCTCCAGAACCAGAGAGATGCATGAGAATAGCTTACAGGTGCCTTTGCACAGTACATCACACTCGTATTATATATACACGGGAAAAGAAATAGAACACGGGTGTGAACGCTCACGCGTTTCTATATAGCTGTGTGTGGGAGCAGGTAGGGACACGCACACACATCTATACATATTTGTACATGCTTGGGAGTTGATGCAATTTAGTACACATTTTCCCCTGTCATCTTGCTTTCGGCAGAGAACACGCGACTGGTAAACCAGTAGGTGCACAGTGCGGTATTACCATTAAATATCAGAACAATTTCACTTCAATGGAAATGTGCTGCTTAAATGCCAGGTTTAAATCCATATGCAAAGAACTCAGTCAGAACCAGACTCACAATGCACAGCGCTTGCAGAGTGTAATAAAATGGACATAGGTGGCTACTTAGCAGAAAGTGCCTTTTAAATTAAAGGACTCGAGCTCCCCTAATGTAAGCCCTTCCTGAACAGGTGTTATTCTGAATATACTGTCAATAATCCTCTTTAAGTGCAGTTTTAAGACACGAAGCATTAGCACCTTGGTTTGAAGCAAATTAAATCTGTTGTTACGGGATATCCACAAAACTGTTCACAAAGAGAAAGAGTTTATGGTCGTACCGAGCTCCAAGGACCAGCGCTCCAGGCAGCATCTCTAGGACAGTCCTGCACATTGCACTGCTCTCTGTCCGGTGGCTTGTCAAGGATTTCACAGCTCAGATCCGTAAACCTTTCTCCATTAGGGCGCTGGCACACCACCAGCCGTGTTCTTGTCCCTGCCCCGCATGGCTTCGTGCACTGGAAGTCAGCAGAGGACAGAGCAATCACTGCCTGGGCAGCAAAAATACTGCCGACCGGTCGCTCGAAGCACTAGCACCTCTCAAGACCCAACTGTTGATTCTGTTCCCAACCAACCCACTCCGGCCAAATCCCCCCCAAACGCTGCATGAGCTTCAGACGGGGCATCAGCCGCTTCAGCTTCTCTCTTCCTAAAGCTGTTTGTGCTGCTCCACAATGATACTGCCAGACCCAGCGTGATACTGGAGGTTAACGTCTCTAATTGCTCATCTCAGATGAATTTTCAGAAGGGAGCAGTGTTTTTATTAAGAAAAAAGGCCTTCAGTTAAACTAGACTTCTCTTAAAAAGAAAAAAAAAAGAAAAAAAAACCCTCAATTTTTGTAGAATTTGCTTTTGCCGGGGAAGAAAATTTTCCCATGAGAAATGGAAAGAAAAACACCACCAAGCAGTTGCTAGGGTTCACTCATTTATCAGAGGCTGCCTTTTGTGCTCCCATCTTTCTAATAAATGTCACCGCAATATCCCCTTCTTCTCCCATTTTTCAGCCACCCGCTAATGAAAGCCTTCCCCTGCGCAGGGAGCCCAGGACGAACGGTGCACTCACCTCGCCCCAGTTGCCATAAGCCCACTGAGGACAGGGGCCAGATTCGCACGATCTCTGCTCCATGGGTTTGCTTTTCTCATCGCAGTTATTTGCGGTGTATCCGTTTTCATCCTGGCATACCACGACCCGCCGCTGGAACCCCCCCGCACACGTGCTAGAGCACTGGAAGACACAATTGCCCACGGCTTCATTGAGTCCAGGAAAAATTCTGCATTCCCAGCTCCTTCCCAGTGCCTTGCACCGTGGGAATGAGCAGCTAGAAATTTAATACAGCTAACAGGCATTATTAACTTCAAAACCCAGCTATTACTAATAGCAGTGCAATGACTTAGGTGCTGAGTAAGCAAAGAAAATAAACATGAGCCTAGTTTTAAGCAGGTGAGTAATCCCCACTGCCTTTAATGCAGTGTTTGACATCCCATTTGTGCTTAATTCTCTTTAGGGACTTCTGTGATAAAGCGTTGCAAACTGGCTGGGGTGAGAGGAGCTGGCATCATGGCTTCGCTGTGCTTTGGCAACAGCTCTGCACAGCTGTAAATGTCCCGGGAGATGGCTCAGAAGCAGAGGTTGGCCTTTGCCTCATGGAAAATGATGCCGTCAGCTTTCTGCCTGGAGAGCCTTGAAGATACGAGGTGTGAGAGGCTGAGAAGTGATGCTTGCACTTGTTCGTGTGAGCAGACAGCAGAAAGAGGGGAAAAGGGTCCCTCTTTTCCCTACGCGGTGATGTTAAGAAAAGCCTGGATTAGCCCAGGGGGGAACAAAAAAAAAACAAAACAAAAAACCAGGCAGAAATAAGAAAATCAGGGCACTTACAGCACCCCAGGGGCCAATCCTCCACTGATTGCCTCCCGGAATATCTGCACGGTTTCGGTTCGGGCTGCCTCCGGGGTGCAGTTTCAGGCGATGATCCGGATAGAGGAAAGGGTGGATGGGCCTGCCGTAGTCATGGCTGTTTGGATGACAGGGAGACATGGAGCAGTCTTGCTCGGTGGCAGGGAGGTCGTCTGGATCGCACTCACTCCTATCCACCAGCTGGTCACTGTAATTGATGCAGATCACTTGTCGCGTTGCCTTACCTTGACCACAAGTCACCGAGCACTGCATTACAGTGGGAAAAGGAGACACAGTCACATTTCCAGCTTTGAAAACCAGGCAGACAGCTATTGCAAATAACGAACAGCAGAAAACCTTAATCTCCCCAGTTATAAAAGGGCAAGCGTGACAGATTAATGAAACTCGTTTCCAGCAACGAGGTCTATAAGGCTCTCCTGCAAGAGACAGCGTGATGCTTACAGAGCTCCACTCCAAGGCCTTCCACTGCCCGCACGGCGTCACGGTGCACATTTCCGTGGCTGACGGCTTCGGGAGGTGGAAACAAGCTGACTCGTCGGCCACCGAGCCCTGGTCATCTCGACAGCTGACGTATCTCATCCGGGTACCCTTCCCGCACGTTGCGGAGCACTAGGGAAGAGCAACAAGCACTCCACTAGAAAGTTTCCTGATACGTATATTACAAGGGCTTTGGAACAAAAAGTCAGTCAAATGCACTTAAAAATAACACACTGCCTACTGTAAAATAATCCTGAAAGTATTACAATACACGCTTACCGGTGTCCAGGATCCAAATCTCCACTGTGTCCTGTGAATGCCCGATATGGATCTCTTGGCTTCGGGACTATTTGGATGGGGAGGACATGCTGCTATTTCACAGTCCTGTACATGAAATACACGAGGGAAAAGAGGGAAACAAAGAATTTGCAGACGTTTCAGTTAAACTACTTCCTCTTTAATGTAATTATCAACCACACACAATGTCTTGAAAATCTGTGACCTGCATGCTTGTGTGTTGGCAGGCTTTGAATCAGCAAAATTTGGTATCAATACCCCAAGGGCTTCATATGCAGAACCTTGGTGGACTTCTGACTTATTAGGAACTCTACAATAGGGATCCCTATAACCATGTGCCATCTCCATGCATTAAAACCAGATGTTTTTGAGGCAAAAGATGAAAGTTCATTAAGAGAGTTCTGGTATGAACACACATCTGCAAAGCAGCAACTTTATCTCCCTTCAAAGCTCCCTTCCTTCAGCGCGAGACCTGCAGCCCACTTAATAAAGGTTACGCTGCTGAGCTGATTGCAGCCCTTTGATTCCCTGCAGCCCACCAGACCACCTATATCCATGTGCTGATCTTCACCACACACTAAGCATGCAAGGTTTTGGGGACGGGCATGTCATTCTGCTCAGCCTTGGCACGGTGCCTAACAGGAGGGTTCTGGTCCTGTCTGGACCTCCTGGGAGGTCTGGCGACAGGAATGATGAATAACCATGACTTTACTCCATGAGCCTACAAGTAGTCATAGCCAAAAAGGAAATTAATACTGATCGTCACTGCAAGGGAGAGAGCGGCTCTTGACAAATGGCATAAACGATTTCCGCATTGCTGTGATTTTACTTACACTGGAGATGTGCGTGCGAAGTGATGGCTGATGACAAGCGGGTTTGTTACCCCTTGACTATAGTGCAATTGGTCTCCATACATGGGAAAAACAGCCCTTTCCTAAATGTTGTGGCCTTAGTTAAACTCTGTGAAGTCATGCGGGACTGAAGCTGGGTAGGGCATCGGCACTACCACTTCCCTAGATGACAGACGGTAACGTTCTGCTTTATTCAACTCCTTCAGACACCACGGACACATCCTCTGCTTGAAAAGGGAATTTACACGGTTGCTTCCAAGTACCAGTGAACACAGCATGGAAAGCCTCTTCAGCAAATTTGCAAAGGGTGTGCAACATTTCTCAGTTTATCCAGCCAGGGGGGACGCATCTGGAACTGTAGCTGGCACATACACTATATTGTCACGTGCAGCAGACAAGAAATGGTGGCCCCTAATCGTCACTTGTACCACACAGCAACGGTCCTGCAGCCAAGTGAGCCCTGACTGCAGCCAGGCATCCCAGACCCCGTGCAAGCCAAAGGAAGCGTACCCTTCTACTCTCTGGTTGTCTTCCATATTTATCTACTGCTGCTTCTTCAGCTCACGAGCTCTTAGAGGACCAAGACACTGCTCCGCATGGGCAGAGCCTTTGCTGCAGCAAGACATCCCCTGAAGCTGCAGCCTGGATGCCTCCGTACGCACGGTGGCAAAAGACGGGGACGGGACAGCAGGATTTACCTGGGTGTCTGTTGGCCTGGTTGCAGCATTGCACTCATTATCATCCACCACTGACACGTAGGTGCCCACGACACACTTCACCGCTCTCATCTGGTAGCCTTGGCCACAGGTCATGGTGCACTGGGAGAGGAGAGACGGGAGAAAGAAGTGTTGGGTCTGAGTAGCTGCTTCGGTTAGGAAGTATTAATCAGCCCAGCCTGTGTTTAGGCACACAGCATGAGCAGCAAAAATAAAACCCAGCTTCCCTTCTGGTTTCTCTCCACTTCATGCATTTTAGCTTTAAATTAGGTCAAAGTTTTAATTCACTGTGCCCACCAGAGCCTCGCACGCTTCACTTGCTTCCTCGGGAATGAAAGTGCGAGTGTTTAAATGATATACTTTGCTGCACACAGTAAATCATAGTCTGGTAGAACCTGCATCATATCCTCCTTTAAAAGTGGTTGTTCAGCCCCATGGTAGCACAGGCGGCTAATGAATAATTTTGCTGATGGGAAATAAGTCTGACTGGGACAACTGGTCTGGGTTTGTTGCTTTTTTTTTTTTTTTAAGTCAAGAGCTAACAGCTTTCTGGAAAAGGAGATGCCAGAACACGCCGGGAGAAATAAGTAACTTGTATTTTAACAGAAAAAAACCCTCACCAACCCAGAAACTGGAAAATATTAAAAGCAACAAAAGCTATGCAATGGGAACAGCTTTTCTGTGAAAATTAGGCTGTATATTTACGTGCTTAAATAGGGATTTAGGAGTGTAAACTTGGAAACCCCTTTTTTGAAAATCACCGCCAATTTAATATGACGCAGACTAAATTTAGCACAAAGGGCAGGTACTGTTATTGCTGCCCATCCACTGAACCCAAGCAAACAGAGAGCTGCTTTGGCGTGCAAATCAATTAACACAGTTACGCCGCTGAATTTGGATGAAAGGGGAGCGCCCAGGCTCGGCCACCAGCACCCAGGTCCCACCGGCCCGGAGCCCCGCGGCAGCTCTGCGGTACCTGGCCCCACGGCCCCACTTGCCACGAAGCACACTCTTGCTGCTGGCACGTCTGCACTGACTCCGGCTTCGTTTCGGGATCGCAAAACCTGTCGTTTAATCGATCTTCTCCAAACTGGCACCAGATCTGGCGGTGTTTATGCCCTTTTCCACAGGTGACCAGGCACTGCGAGGAGCAAAGCGCAAGCTCAGGCGGTGCTGGGGATGCGCTGCCAGCTCAGCACCCGCCCTGCCGCTGAAAAAGAAACCTGGAGACCCGCTGCAAATCACTGATTAAAAACTGGTGCCGAGAGGCGGCTATTTAGCTAATGACCACGTCCACTGGAAAACACACGAGTGTCTTGCAAGGAGACGGGATTTTGCTCTCAGGAGGTGGTCCAGAGCAGAGGCTGGAGTGTGGAGAGCACAGCCAGGCTGGGACGCTTCAGCACGGGCAAAGCAAGAACCATGAAGGCTCTTTACTTCCAGCAGCTGTAAGATGTAGGGCAAAGCCACAGCACTGCCTGATAGGGCTTTAGCTGTGCACAACGGGCTGCCAAAGGCTTGCAGAAAAACTTGCTCGACTCTGAGTGTATGCAATAAGGGTCTCGGCTCCTGCAGGCTGTAAGCGCCTCTTCCACTGCTCCAGCATGGCTCAGGCTGGCAGCAGCTCGACCCAGAAGACAGATATTTTTCAGAGAACAATCCCTGTTCCCATTTAATTGCTTTCATTATTTCCTAAAAGAATGTGATTCACAGAAGCAAGAGCTATTTGGCCACAAAGGTGAGGAGCAGCCTTTGAAAACTGTTCTCCAGCATCCCTGGTCCTGCTGCAGGGAAAAGGCTATCAAAGATTCGGTTTTGTTGCATTGCGAAGGACACCAGCAGCAGTGGAAGAGGTAATAGTAATAAACAGCAGGGAGAGGGCTGAGCAAGGTATTAGTAGGGTGAAACCCTGCCCTACAGCGACAGCCAGAGCTGCCAGGCCTTGTGAGGACGATCCTAAGGGAAAATGAGGGCAGAAGGTATTTTTCTTCCTAAAGCTGCAGAGGAACCGTGGAAAAACTGGGGAGAAATTACTGCAGGCTTGGAGAGGAATTAACCCCCTGTGGCTCTGCAGAGAGGAAATCGGCCACTTGACCAGTGGTGACACGGCAGTGGCTTGGCTGCTTGCCTCAAGCCTCCCTGTGCACAGGCTTGGGCAGACCTTCTGCAGGAGGCACGGTGCCACCACAGCCCGGGGCACGGCACTTGCAGGCCACGCAGACAAAACACGAGGGATGAGCAGGGACAGAGATATCTCTTTGCAGGCACCAGCCCCTCAGGGTGGAGGACCAGCAGAGCGAGCCCACCCTGGTGACCAGCACCTACCTCGGACCAGTCGCCCGTTTTCCACTGGGGGCACAAGAAGTCGCTGCATCGCTGCACCGTCAGCTTCTCCTGCTGACTGCACTTGCTGTCATCCAGGACGTCGTTGTAGGTGTTCACGCACATGGCTCGCCGCCGCCGCGTCCCCCCCCCGCCGCTCTTGGAGCACTGGGAAAGAGAGACACTGAGTAAATAATTTCTGCCGTTCTATTACGGGCTGAGAGCTCATTTATTTCCTTCTCCCCCTCTTGCAGTCAGGACTGTGAAGAGACTGCAGAAAACCTCCAGAAGAACAATTTGTACTTTAAGTAACAGGCTGTTACTTTATATATTCCTTTAAAAATCCAATCTTGCTAAGCTTAATAAAATCTCGCGGCAATGAGTTTCACAAATTCATTTTGGGTTATAACCCCATTATTACTTGTACAAGTGTTGCCTTTCAGTCCTCCCAAATGGCTGTTGCTTGTTCTCATTTTAGGAGAGATTAATTCTCTCTAACCAGCCTGCCTCCCTTCACCATGCCCTCCCTGAAAAGCCCCGGGCTCGTCATTCTCTCGGTTCTAGGTCTGCATTCAGGAATATTCTCGGCCATAGAAAAGTATTCTGCTAAAAAGCGTAAAGGAAACAAGTTTCAGAAGTCCTCCACTGATGGTAACACAACCTCCTGCCTCCTGCCAGCGGGGCTGGCTGTGATGGGGGAAGACAGCCAGCAGGGCTCAGCCTAACGAAAACAGACCTTGGGATGCTTAAAAGTGTAAATTCATTGCAGTGGAAAACGAGGAGTACCAGGCTGATCTGGACTACAGTGTCCTCCAGAAAAAGCAATGGAAGCAGAATCACTGTGGCCAACTTCTATATGCTGTATGCAACCTGAACAGCCTGACAGCCCCATGCGAGGAGAAGACAGCGTCTGCCGTACCGCTGAGCATCCCTTACCTCGGTCCAGGCCGAGTACCGCCACCCTCCCACGTTACAGTCTCCAGTGCACTTCTCCCTCGTGCTCGGCTTGGGCTGGCTGCTGCAGAAGCGGTCGTCGACCTTCTCTATCTTCCCCTCCAGCCTGCTGTACTTGGAGCAGTAGATCTCCAGGGTGCGGTACCCCAGCCCGCACTGGGCCGTGCACTCGCTCTTCCTCGCGACGTGCCACCTGAGCCGAGGAGAGCAAATGTCAGCCCCGGTGAGGCAAAAACCCACGAGCCCACGCGAAGGCACCTGCCTTGGGGAGGGATCTCGTCGACCTTCTCTATCTTCCCCTCCAGCCTGCTGTACTTGGAGCAGTAGATCTCCAGGGTGCGGTACCCCAGCCCGCACTGGGCCGTGCACTCGCTCTTCCTCGCGACGTGCCACCTGAGCCGAGGAGAGCAAATGTCAGCCCCGGTGAGGCAAAAACCCACGAGCCCACGCGAAGGCACCTGCCTTGGGGAGGGATCGAAATGTGCTCGGGGGTGTTCGACATACATAGGGAATATATGCTCTTGAACTGGAAGTTTTGGCTCTTTACAGTACTTCCCAAAGCTCTGTGGCTTCCACAAATACGAAGCAATTAACCCTGGCATTGCTCCTTGGGGGAAGGAACTGTCACCATGTCCCTCTTACGGGCAGCAAAGCCACACTGCGACCCTGCGGGACCACGCAAGGCAGCGGGGGGAGTCCGTGGCCGAGCAAGGAGCAGTGCTTTGAAGGCTTTCTGCCCCACGTTCCCCTGCAGGAGTGCCACCTCCGCCTCTAGAAACTAAAAGCTGAAAAATACAGCGTCAGAAAACGATCTGCACAGGCTTGAAAGGTGGGACAAGGCACTCCACACGGCAGGACGCCTGCAAAACAGTTTCAGCTCTCCGAAGTGCGAACGAATGACTTGCTCCAAGACACACGAGCCCCAGAGGCGTCAGCAGGGATGTGGGGTGTTCCCTCTGGACAGACAGACTCCCACCCTGGTGCCTCCTTCCCGGGATGGGCAACAAGGGCTGGTGCTGGTGGCCCTCAAGGGGATACACCCCTGTTTTACATCAG